>NW_006800356.1:432416-440290 GCF_000485575.1 Poecilia formosa
GTCACCACCTCTCGTGGCATATACCATAGACATATAAGCATTAACCTAACTAACTAACTAACAAACCCTTATATTATGTCTATGGCATATACCCTATTCTGAGATTCATCCACTGGAACCCGGATTAATGAGTATTTTCTGAACTCCCAAGACGGAAAGCCTAAATGATTGATAACTTTTCTACTTGAAATCATCTCTGTTGACGGAGGCTTACTCATTTCGTGCCCATCTGCTAGAAAGGGGAAGTAGGCCGTGAGAACGCCATGTTTGAAATGGCTGCGTTTGTTATTTGGTAAGTCATTTTTCGGAAACCTTATTCGCAGTTATTGGTTTTGTCCCTGATAAAGTTATTTAAGCCATTTTTGTGTTTAAACGGAGCAGCAGAGGAGGAGCAACCCGATAATGGCGTCTCAGCGGCGGTTTGTTTGGCTGATGGCGTACCTGAAGGCACAAAATTTGGCTTGCTACTTCCTGTAGCTGAAGGATTTAAATTATCGGATGAAGTCAAGGAACAAAAGAGTAAAATGAAGCGGTCAGCTCATTCCACGCAGGAAAAACACCATAGGCTAGTGGATATTTATACGTTTTCCCCAGTCGTGCTTTTAAGGATAATTTCCAGTCATTGAAGGTAACTTCATTAACTGGAAGATGCCTTCAATAAGGTTACCTCATTTAAGGTAATCAAATTACCTTAAATAATTTGATTATTTGGTTGGCAATAATCAAATCAATTAATCGCATGAAAAATTAAATTGAGCTCAATAATTTTCATTTCTGTGATTTTATCCATTTCTCTTTTTCTACCAAGTTGTTGATAGAAGCAAGTTGTAGTTTCGGATTTTATTTATTTTGGATATGTAAAATGGCTTCCAGGTCCAGTGTCAAATGCCCCTTAGCATTTAAGTTCATTGGTCTTTGACAAAGTTTGACTATTGGTACAATGTATCGTCCAGTACAATTTACAGTACAGTAAAATTTTACTGGACGATGACTGGTACCAGAAGTTATTGCAGGAAATGTTAGTAATGTTTTTGAGTAAATTTTCAAGTAGTACATTAATAAAGGCATAATAATAGCAGAAGAACACATTCTCAAAGATCAATAAATTGTAATTTCTAATGAATATTTAACACTGGAACTGGAAATCATAAATATTGAGGCCAAGCACCAGATGGAAGACTTTATTTACCAGTTTTTGGTAGAGATGGAAAAAAAACATGCCTATGGAAATGATCGAGCTTGTTTTAATTTATCTTGTGTTTAAATCATTTATTGCTTATTGACTGAGCATTAAATGTTTTTATTTATTCTAATCTGAAACAATGATCAGTTATCAGTGTTTGAACTCGAGCTTCTCCTGCTGGGAAGATCAGACAGAAGAAAACAGGGAATTAACGCCGTGGTTTGATCAGATATGTACACTGCTCAAAAAAATAAAGGGAACACTCAAATAACACATCCTAGATCTGAATGAATGAAATATTCTCATTGAATACTTTGTTCTGTACAAAGTTGAATGTGCTGACAACAAAATCACACAAAAATCATCAATGGAAATCAAATTTATTAACCAATGGAGGCCTGGATTTGGAGCCACACACAAAATTAAAGTGAAATGTTCCCTTTATTTTTTGAGCAGTATATATAATGTCTGTACTTTTAATGAGCCGTTTTTTTTACTAAGGTTTGTGTGGTTAGTGTTAGCATGACTGGCTTTGCTGAAACCTGATGGTGGTGAATAAAACTGGCTCTTTTCAACTCTAAAAGCAGACTGATTTGTAAAAAAAAAAAAAAAGCTCACCTAATTTGTCAGGAACTTGCAACAAATGTTATGCAATATGTTTTGAATGTCTTTTTACATTTTATAATGTGAAGTTTGTTAACCTCTGATTCAAATATTTACAAGCTGCAGTGACACACAAAGGCAAGAAGAGGGAGGCATTCATTTCAGTAAATGACATTTTTATTTGTCTTCAACACACTTTTATCCCTCCCAGCAATAAATCTGACTTCTATTTTACCTTTTATAATCATTTAAATAGAGATAAAGAGAATATTGCACTTAAATTAAGAGATGAAAGAAGAAGCAGGAAGGAGAGGAAAACCCTCACAAGGCTTTCTTTACTGCACAGCAAAGCCGAGTTACATGTGCCTCCTTCAAACTGGACAGTTTTAGCTTCTCAAAACCACATCATGTAAAACAGCATTTCAATAATGAGTCGTTTTCATGTCAATACAGAAGAACTCAAAAGGTACGCATGCACAAACAAGCCGGGCTCAGTCCAACGGAGGGTGGTGTTTATTTCAGATTTTTTCTTTTAAATGCAGCAGTCAGGTGTGTGTCTGGATGCAGATAAATGTGAATAATGGATAAAAATATGCTTGCATGAGTGAAGAGAGCACCTCAGGTCTGGCAGTTTGGGCTTTGAGTGATCAGTCGATTGTTACAGTGTTACAGGAATGCAAGAGTGAGGTAAAGTGAACTTTGACCCTTTTTTGTCTTATCTGAGCAGAAAGCATAAACGTTAACACTGATGTCTCTCCGCAGGCGTCACAGATGTTACATGATGTGCTCCAGTACAACCTGTGTGTCATGTGATGCATGGTAACCAAGGCAACCAGGAGATCCGAGTCCTCCGCGGAGAACGTAAAGGTATAAGCTGCATCTTCACATTCAGGCCGATCGGGTGCAATTTTTAAAAACAGTCGCCTTTCGTTTACATTTCGCTGCATGCAGCTCCTGTGCATACATCAGCAGATGAGCTGGAATTAAATGAATGAGCTGGAGGTTCACTGGGATTTCATCAAATTTAACAAATGAAGTCCAAAATAAAAATAAAAATGGGGGAAGCTTTGCTCACTGGTTTGCCTTGTGCTTCTGTAAGTGGCAGCTGGAACTCTGAGTTGGTGCTTTAAAAGTGCCGTTTCTCCAGGGCCGGCCCAAGGCATGCGAGAGTTAAACAGCTGCTTACAGCCCCCACACCACCAGGGGGCCCCAAGAGCACCAAGCTAGCATAATTTAATAAAATTTGATTTAAAATAACATAAACTAAATTCTATTACATATGGAAAAAAAAAAATCCCCAAATTGATTTTTGTTATGTATAACGATAAATATCCTGTTTATTTCTGCTGCATCTGTTGGGGAAATATAATATCAAACATGTCAACTTGTTTACTGTAATGTTAGTGTTTATCAGCTGATGTTACTTTTAAATAGCTTAAATATGACACGCTTAAATACACTGCAAAAACACAAAATCTTGCCAAGTATTTTTTTCTATTACAGTTATCCTAAAACACTAGAAAAACGAACTCATAAGTAACACGAGGATGTTTAGTAAATAATTCCTTAATATTGATGAAAAACTACTTGTTCCATCGGCTGATTATTTCATTTACAAAATAGACGAGGTGAAAAAAATCTGACAATGGAACTAGAAGTTCATCTATATTAAGGAATTATTTCCTCTTATTTCTTGCTGAAAAGTTACTTGTAAGTTATTGTACTAATATATTTACAGGAGAAACTAAATAAAAAAAATTACTTGGTAAGATTTTATTTTTGCTGTGCAACACTGATTACTGAAGCAATTGGCAGTTATTTGTACTTTTAGTCGATTTCATCAAATCAAATTCAGTTATCTTCATAAAATGTTGCCTGATAGTTTTGCCTTATTTCAAGTGTACTAAGATAACTGCATTAGAAACTAGACAAAAAGTAGTAAAATTTTTGGTTTTTGCAGTGTACAACTCTGCATTTTAAAATCTAAATGTTTTTTTTATTTTAGTTTGATGCTTCTGTAACGTTAAAATCAACAACCATAAAACACTGATATGATGTAAGCTAATAACAAATAATGCTAATGATAACAGCATAGAAATGATGAAGCATCTGGTGTTGACACGTTGGTTTAAGGAGCACACAAAAACAACCTAGTTTGGGCCCCAGAAAGGCTTGGACCGGCACTGTGTTTCACACTCATTCCATACCAACATCTTGGGCCTCCGCCGCCCGTCTTTCCCTTCCAGAACTGCAGAAAGGCACATGTGGGGTGACGGTCTCCCATCAACCAAAACAGCCATCGTCTTCTTTAACACGTCCTCGTTGTTCTGTAAAAGCCTCTCTTTTTTTTGAGCTCTGAGCTTCAGGATGTTACGATAGAAACATGTTTTCAGCGCTTGCAGCTCTCTGCGTGACGTCTGTGACGATTGGCTAACTGGAAAAGTACATCAAAGACCACAGACATGGTTATGGAGAGCTTCACCATAAGAGAAAACAGCCATCAGGAAGGTTTTAACTGGTTTGAGAGAACAGTAGAAATATCAGAACTCACTACAATACAGATTTTTGATTATTATGTTCCCATTGCTACAACAAATATAGTCTAAAAGGAGAGCTGGGATCTAGTTTTCTATCCGTCTATGTCACCAGGCGGCCAAAAACTAAACACTGTCACTGTTTCAACAGAGAAAAGAGCAAAAAATGACCAATCAGATTTTTTTTGTTTCTGGATTTAAAGGCAGTTCTGGATCTGATTTTAAGCAATGGGAATCAGAGGACTTGTATTTATTTGATCAATTTATTAATGTTTATATTCCTCTGCCAGAAAAGGTCAGGTCACGAATGGTATTGGCTAAAAAAAAAATTAAGAAGTGCTGCTTTGATTTCTACAAATTTGTGCTTCTACCTCGACAGTTTAGAGGAGCAGCCTTGTAAAAGTTTTCATATCCCTGAAAATCTTCCACCTTCTGTCACCGTACAACCACACACTTCAGTGTATTTTATTTGGAGTTTATGTGATAGATTAGAAGAAAGTTGTGTATCGTTGTGGTGTAGCAGGAAAATGATAGATGGGGTTTCAAAATTCTTTAAGGATAAAATCTGGAAAGTGTGGAGTGGATTTGTACTTGATGGCATATCAGGGCCAGTCTAGGTAGAAAAAAAAGTGCATTAACGCCATAAAATCTCAGTCATTTTTTAGATTTTTTTTTTTACTTAAGAGCATCAAAATTTGAAAATTTGCTAGACAAAAAATCTAATTTTGAGATTAGTCTTAAAAATATTGTAGAAAACATGGAAAGATATGAGTTTCAGAAGTTGAAAAATTTTTTCCATCCAACTCCAGTCTGCATGTCGAGAAAGTCCGGATAATTTAGGGAGGCGTAACCGTCTTATCAAACTCTGATCTGGACCAAAATGGTGAACTCTGATCCGCCTAAAAGCTAAAGTCTGTTCAGTTTGAATGCAAATGTGAACGCCAACAGAAAGGCAGGGAACAGACTGGTTTGTTGGGTCTCCAGGCTACAAGTATTTTCTTGAATTTCTTAAAGAAATTCTTTATTAATTCCTTCATTCCTTGATATTTCTTGTGTTGTATTCTTGGCCAAGGCTTCCTTCCTTTAATGTCAATGGGTTTTGTATCCTGATTTTAAAAAAAAGAATTTAAAATAAATGTTAAAAATCTTTGTTGGTTGCCTAGCACATGGCTGAAAATACAAAAGAAAAAAAATTGTTGCAACTTTGGTCCCCAATCGAACCGAGTCAAAAACACCCTGGAACTCCAAAATCAAATCCAGTGCAACCAGTTATCCTGATAAATCACCTAAAATGGTGATGGCAGCATCATGCTGTGGGGTGCTTTTCTTCGGCAGGGACAGTGAAGCTGGTCGGAGTTATTTGAAAATGGATGGAGCTAAAGACAAGAAGACTTGAGAACAATAACTTATGGGAAGGTTTAGATAACAGCAAAGACTCTGAAATCATTTTAGTTCCTATAAAACACGTTAAAGTTTGTGGTTGTAAAATGATTAAATGTGAAAATGTTCAGGGCTATGGCATATCAGAGATATTAATGATTCTTACTAATCCAGAGGGAAATGACAACTAGCTGAAAAGTACCATTGGGACTCCAATGGCGATGGTTACACCAAGCTTAAAAATCAACAAAAACACTAAAAAACGTTCTCCTGATCTGCCTCTGCTTCGCTGTGCGGCATAAACGACCGGAGCAGAGACACATCGGGTTGCATATCAGGATACAGAAAAGAAGAGCCAGAAAAGATCTACAGCAGGGAGGTTATGGAGAGAGGAGGCGGAGAGGATCCTAAAACTCGATCTTGCAGGCTGGAAAAGATTCGTCCTGCATGACGACGGTGCTGCTGGAGGCCAGAACCATGATGTTCAGCTCCTGCTGCCTCTCGTGGGTCTGCTGGTACCAGTCGCGCGTCACCTCTGTGTCGTGGGTCGGGATCAGTGTCACCTGAGAGAGAGATGGGAGGAAAGACCTTACATACCTTATGTAAAATGAAAACAGCTTGTGAACAGGTGCAAAAACGTAAAAAATGATGCAAACGCCTCCTGTTGGTCCTCCAGGCCAGTAGGGGGAGTCAAGCACAAAATCATACCAGACTCTCCGGGAAGATGGGCCATCCAGAAGAAAGAAAAGAAGTGCTATACATCATGCTTTCTACAGTAATATGAAACCGCAACATATTTATATTACTTGCTCCATACTCCCTCTAGTGGTCTGGAGGACTTCTTCAGCATTTTATTCTTGCTGTTTTTGTGATATACAAAATGTTCCCTTTTGCTCGTCTTTCCTATGATGTCATATTAGGGCCTTTGTGAAAAACAAAGATGAAGAGTAAATTTTTGCCAAAGAACTCAGAAATGTTAAGATTAATCTCGGAGTTTTTTTTTTGTTTTTGTTTTTTACAAAATACAAGCAAATTTCAGTTTGAAAAGTTGGAAATTTTAGGCTTGAAATTTAAAAATTTCCATGTTTTTCTATTAAATCTGAGATTTATGTCAATCTCATTTCCTCTAGCTAATTTTTGACTTTTCAAACTCAGAAATTTTCTTTTTTCTAGAAGATTTCTGAAATAAAGCCCAAAATTGAGCTTTCGAGTGAAAAATTACTATTTTCTGTATCTAACATGGCCCCAATACGCCGTCTTACATTCCTGCAGTTGCAACATTTGTTTTTGGTATTTCTTGTTTTTTTCTTTTTTCTTTGTGTGTTTTGGAGTTTGCATCATTCATGTGTTTGGTCCAGATTTTGAAGTTTGTTGTGTGTTTGCTCCTGTCGGCCAACATATAAGCCATTTTGTTATTAAAGTCTTTAAACAACAAACAAAAGCACATTTAAACATGACAATTGTCATAGCATTCATCAACTCTTGGTTTTAGTCTGAGTCTGAAGAGAAATCCAAGTTATTCTGTTGAAAAACACAATTTACTTAAACATAGGAGTAATGTCACATCCTGGGGTTCCTCTACTCTACAGTGACCTAAAACAGGAAACTGTGGACAAAAGCTGCTCTCATACCTGAAGGTTTGATCCCCACTGAGCTTTGGCATCCAACAAAGCATCTAGGACCGCGCGGCCAGGTTCGCCTCCTGCAGCGTCGTTGCCGCTCACTACATAGTATGCAGAGCGAATGCGTTTGAAAAACTCCTGGTCCACGTTCTTAGCACTGCAGTGGTTGGGAATGTAGGCTAGATCCACATAAATTGGAAAGCCTGGAGCAGCCGCCGTGCCGGACTTCTGGGAACCTGAGAGAACAAAACACCATCACTTAGGCAAACACAGAGTCAGGCAAATGGTTCAGTACAATCCAGTTTATGTCAAAGTAATACAATACAATCAGTCGCCATGTTTCTATCAATATTATTACAGCAACATCAACGCCTGATGAATTTATGCTTTGTGTAGCCTGGTTTATTCGATCCAAACCAGTAGATAGAAACCCAGCTAATTTACATTTTGCTATTTTCTATTTTTGCAACATTTCAAAAGTTTTCTTAAAATTTACACAAGGGGTGCGTTCACACTGCAGCCTGAAGTGACTCAATTCCGATTTTTTTTTAC
>NW_006800356.1:440963-445963 GCF_000485575.1 Poecilia formosa
TTCGATCCAAACCAGTAGATAGAAACCCGGCTAATTTACATTTTGCTATTTTCTATTTTTGCAACATTTCAAAAGTTTTCTTAAAATTTAAACAACAAGAAGTCTTTAACAACTGGAAGATGCTGTCTGGCATCCCATGTAAAAACAGCGTTTGCTCAGCTTTACTAGTACTTTCAACTGAAACTATAAGCTTGAAAATAAAAATTCTATGGCCTTCACCAGAAGTCTAAAAACAGGTTGCCATTGGGTCTTTTAGTGGAATAATAATCCAAAACATTTGGCCAAATCATCACAAAATGGTTCAGCAGACAACAAATGACCTCCTTCCATGGCTATGAGCTTGTGCTGTGAGGAATAGATTTTCAAAAAATTATCCTGAATGATATGTCAAGGGTTTTTATGACTCTCTACCAGAGTGGCACTTTATTTTAACATATTGATGAAATATAAAGAAAACTAACAGATTATATAAAAACATATTTGCTCACCTGAGCTGGTTTTGAGCCCGTTTGTCAGCCCTTTACTGGGGTTATAGCTTGATCTTGAGAGGTCGTCGTCCTTGGAGCCTTGTCCATCTGACAGACGAGACATGCGCGAGCTTTTGTCTGTGTCCTTTTTCTTCAGCGAAGCACTCCGAGGTGACGGCGTCTGTTTAACAGGCATTGGAGACCTCTTACGCCTGGCTGGAGATGCTGATTTTGTTTTGCCTGAAGACTTCTTCAGACTTTTTGCTTTTGGTTCCTTCTTCAGAGAGCCATTGCCTAGAGAGTCAGGATCCACCATGCAGACATCTGGGTGGGGTGGATGAGGGAAGCGGTCCAGGAGGGGAGCAGGAGGAGGGTCATGGCTTCTCCTGGAGGTAGAATGATGGCTACCTCGCCCTGTGGCTGATTTATCAATCGGCATGTATTCTCCATCCTCATCTGAGTCCATGTTGCCTTCACCGGTAATTGAAGGGTACTCTTCAGTGCCAGGATGCAGATCTGACTCTGACTGAGAGGGTAGAGACTCACTGACAGAGGTGGGCGGAGTGTCCTCTGTGGCCAGACACATCCCTGCAGGCATACCACCAGACTGATGCAGAGAGCTACTGTCCCTGCTGTGGGACTGATGAATATGGGGTTGCTTGTGAGCCCTCCTCTTGACTGACAGGTCATGTTCATCCCCTTCCTGTGACTGATCGCTCCTGCGACCTTCCTCCTCATCATCCTCGTCACTGGAAAGCCGCCTCATGCAGGGGTTGATGAAGGACGGTGACAGGTCTTCTTTGCGCTGCCTGAATTCGGAGGATGAGTATCCAGGAGAGGTGCGGCTGGTGTAAGAAGAGGTTGCTCCAATGGGTACGTCCTGATCACTGTCATCATCATCATCATCATCTTCCTGCTCGCCTCGGCTGCACTCTTCTGCATAGAACGGTGAGCGGAACGGCTGATCTGGTGAAGCAAGTGAAAGTGGGCGAGGAGGATGCTCTGGCTCCATCTCACATTCCTCCTCAAACTCATCATCATGGCGGTAATGAGGAGGGGAGTCTCCAGGTACCATCCCCATCTGAGGCTTGGGCATTTCCCACTCATATGAACTCCGGACGTAACCTGCTGCTCCCTCTCTAGGCTCCACTCTGGCTGAGCCTGAAGGTGCTCCGGTGGTTGTTGCCCCTGTAGGAAGGGTGCTCCTGGTGCTTACCTCTGTTGGGCCATTTGTTGTGTCTGGCTTGCTTGTCTGGAGAGGTGTTGACATGTAAGAGCCAAGAACATCTGGAAGTGCATCACTTGTCTTTGCACTGAAGGCCGGAGCAGCTGGCTTGTCACAAAATGGCAGACTACCAGTTGGAGCACTGGAAGGAGACCTCTGAGTCATTTCACGCATATAAGCCTCTTCATCCTCCTCTTCACTGCTGTCAGTCTCTTCAAAGTAATGCTTTCCTTCAATGTCAGGCCGAGGAGAGGAAGTGACACCAAACAGAGCAGCACTAGCGGCCTCTTTATTCATAGAGAAGTCTGCAAAGGGACCCGCTGAGGCCCCAAACCCAGCAGCTGCGTCCAGCTTGGTATCTTCAGGCCACTCAGGTTTATAGAAGCAGTCAGCTTGAGCCACTTTATCAGTGACTCCACATAATGGAGCTACATGGTCCTTCTTCTCTTGAACAACAGTAACGGATGAGGCCGTTGGGAAGGACTTGACCTCCTCAAAAGGACTAAGAGGTGAGAAGCGAGCTAAACTGGAGCTAGACTCTGCTGTTGTTGCTACAGTGATTTGCTTCTCAGAAACTTCAAGATAGTCATCTTTGGCACCAGCTGAACTGGAGAAGGGAGAATCCATAACAAGCGAGTGTTCATCTTTAAATGAGGAGTACTCAAACAGAGGTTCAGCGGATGCAGGTGTCTCCAGCTCCTCTCCAAACTGCCGGCTGGTGGAGAGGGAGCCTGAGGTGGAGGAGGAGTAGCTGTAGGCTGAAGATGAGGAGTAGCCAGGTGCAGTAGCTGTGGTTGTGTACTGAAAGTTTGCTTCCAATGAGCTCTTACTCAAAATATCTGGTGTCTTCTGTTTCTCAAATTCTTTATCAACTGTTTCGTTTTGGTAATAACTGTCCACTCTCGATTTTGAAGAGAAGTCTTCTTTTTCTTTGTCTCCACTCTGACTTGACAGAAACGACTCTTTTTCATCGGTTTTGTATGGGTATTCAAAACCCGAAGAGTAACTAGACAAATTGGTAGCCCCTACCTCCACTGGCTTTTCACTGACACAGGAGTCAGCCTGAGCTTGACATTCAGCTGTAGTCACTGAACTTGAGCTGGTTTCTGTGATGCTCGGCTTTCCCTGACTGTTGTAACCGTACCCTGCCATGGAGACCATGAACTCGGGTCTCTTTGAGGCTAACATTTGACTTACTGGACTTTGTACTTCCTTTTCAGATTTCTCTTTGGCACCTTTCTCCATGTCAGAATCAATGCCATCTTCATCGTCCTCCTCTTCATCTTCTTCCTCCTCATCGTCATCATCGATAACTTCATCATCATAATCTTCCTCATCTCTTGCTGTTAGCTTTCGCATATCAATCTCTAAGCAGGCACCCCTCTCACTGTAGCCTGATGCTGAAGGGACGCTGGAAATGACTGAGGAGAATGTTGGGCCGAGAGTTTGGTCCTTTTCTGACGACAAACATGTGGTTGAGGCTTCAGGTCGGTCAGCAACTGAAGGGAAACGACTAGTCTGACTATAAATAAATGTCTCTTTTTCTTTAAAATCTGTTTTAAATTGATCAGTGACTGATGTACTTTTGGGCTCTGGCCATAAAGAGGAGTACTCTCTTTCTTCTTTCTCCAACACCTTGTCTGATACCATGTCTTGTGATGGAGGCTCATGTGTGTGCAAATCTTCTTCATCCTTTGAAGGTTTTTCTTCTACCTTATCTTGGGACTCCTCTCGATACATGTCAGACTCCTCTGAGCTTGTTTTGCTGTCGTAAATATCACCATAAGAGAATGTTTTTCCGTGAACATATGGTGTATCCTGTCTTGTGTACACTGCTCTCTCTCTGCTCTCTCTGCCCTCTTTCTCTGGATATTCATAAAGACTGAAATGGACACTTTTCTCTGACTCTTTAATGGCAACATCTGTTGTCTCACCTTTGTCTTTTTCAACTGAAAGGGTTTTAGAGCCTAGCCCACTTAGAAAATCATCATCTTTTTCATCTTCGTCATCTTCATCAGAAAACATCACTTTTGGTTTGGGTTTCTCCATTGTGCTAAAGGACACCTGCATCTTGTCTGAACTCAGAGCTTCTGATTCTGTCTTTGTAGATTTTCCTTCGAAAGAAAAGTCGTCATCTAAAAAGCAACCTTCTTTTGCTTCCATGAGTTTAGCTTTTAAAGTGGGCTTTAAGTCCTTTTTAGTGTAATAGTCATCCTCACTGTCCTCATCAGATTCCTCCGATGCTTCGAAAGCTGTCTTGTCGCCTGGCAAGCCAATAAAGGAGGTATTGTCTGAGATGGTGACTGATCGGTCAGTTTTCTGAGCGTCAGCTTTAATGGCATGCAGCGCTTCATCTTTTTCACCTGGCTTAAAGGGTTTTTCTTCTGTTGGAGAGTAACCACTGCTTGTGGGCACTGACTGTGTGGGTGAAGCCAATTTCATGGTGCTGTCATCAGGACTAAAGCATCTCTCCTCACTGTCCTGCCTGGATCGGGATTCTAGCCCAGGGGAGAAAGATGGAGGGGGTGAGATAGGCTTTACATCAGCAGCAGTCTTAAACGCTTCTGTGCTGAGGAGAGTCTGGTCTTCCTTGACAGCCTGCGCAGGAATGACAGTAGAGGGAGATTTTTGTTGCTCCTGGTGCATCAGTGAGGCAGCTTGTTCATAGCCCTCTTGAAGTTTACTCAGAGGGATGTCAACATTTGGAGTTTGGTCCTCATCCTCCTCTTCTTCATCATCTTCTTCTTCATGGACGGTTTTGGTCTTTGCATCACTCTCTATCTCTGGAATGTTAGGCTGGTATTCATCAGAGGACGGAGACTTAAAGCACTTGTCATCTTCCAGAGAGGAGGTGGGGGATATGGTGCCTGCTGAATGGAGATAGTCTTTCCCTTGGGCAGCCTCCGCACGTGATGGAGCGCTGTTGACCGTGTCCAGCAAGAGTGAATTCCTCCCAACGTCTTCTGTTTGAGGTGCCGTCACCGAGGCAATTGATTGGTCCTCTGCCACAGATGTGGCAAAAGATGACAGTCTGTCATAATCTGTAATAGATGTTGCAGAAGAGATATGCTCTTCTTCTGCAAGAGGAGCAGCAATTATTGCAGGGTAAGGCGCAAGCTCAGGTTCCTGACCAAAAGCTTTAGGTTTGACATCTGGAACATCAGAAACTGCAGAGCTTTTCATCTCTTTAATACCATGCATGGATTCAAATGTACCAGGAACATCCGGAACAGAAATGTCGTAGGAGCCCACATCATAGCGAAGTTGTGGGATCTTGTCTTCAGTTTCCTCATGGATCTCCTCATCGG
>NW_006800356.1:450963-473005 GCF_000485575.1 Poecilia formosa
AGCACACTGGCTGTGAAACGTAACTCCTAAATATTCGCTCTAAATTCACCTATTTATCGATTTTTCTATAGAATTCAACTGCAAAGTACTTGCAAGAAATTCACCAATTTGTGAATTTATTTCTGAAACGTGTCAGAATTATTTGCTGTAAATCCACCGATTCACATCTAAAATGATCAAAAGATAATGCAGTTCAGGAAGCGGAAACACCCAAGCTAATGATACTTGAGACGCTATTGGCTGGTGTTTGCAAAAAAAATACCAAAAAAAAAAAGTTAATCAGAATTTTTTTAGAAAAAAAATTTTTGTTTTAAAAGTCAAAAATTTGCTAGAAAAACAAGAAAATTTTTAGTTTAATCTCAGAAATTTATAGAAAAGGAAGGAAATTGAAACAAAGAACTTGGTAGAAAAAAACAAGAAAATTTGTGTTTAAAAAGTTGAAAATGTGCTAGAACAAACTCCAACATTTTGAGTTTAATGTCAGAAATGTCCTTAAACATTTCTACATTGTGTACATTTCCCTTCCAGGCATCCAATATTAATCCTTTAATATCAGTGTTAAATTTTTGACCCAACGTGACTTTTCAACAGATTTTATCTGGTTGGATGTTGTTGCTCTGTGCAGAAGAAGAAACGGCCGTCTGATGGTGAGTGGGCGCACGGCATCTCAGGATAAATCCACATCACAGCCGGCCTACACTCTCCTGCATCTGGTTTATGATGGGTAATGTTCTGAAATGCAGCTGCATCTTTACATGTCGACTCACTTCCAGGTGCAGGTATATGTAGCAAAATGTTGAATTTATTAGCTGATGGTGGACTGTGGTACATATATTTCCCCATAATTAAGTCAAGATGTTGTGATTCTGGCGCAGAAGTTTAAAATGTGACTGAAATGTTTCCTGAGGTTGGTGAGAAAACAGACTCAATTCATCCGAGTTGTTTTCAGCCTTTAAGTTTCTTAAGCAATAAAATGCTGCTTTATTTTGACCTTCAGGGTGTCACTCTTCGTTTTTCAGCCACTGAATGATGAAGTCCTCAGATAACAAAAGCAATAAGTTGGCTTCATTATGAGAGATTAGAGAGAGTCATTAATCTCAGCAGGCTGCTGGTGTCACTGCTGTAATTACACCCACATTTACAGGAGGAAGTAATTCAGCCACATATAGCAGCACTTTATTATTTTTAGTGTTTATTTGGTAACGAAATGATTCAATATGTGAAAAACTACGGAATGAATTCAGATGTTTTCCACAGCATCGCGTTTAATTTCACACTTTCTTCATGAAAACCTCTGAATACACAGTTTCTTACTAAATTATACAAACTTTTCTTTTTTTATTAGAGCATTTAAATGGATTTTTTACTCCAGTTTAACTGCAAGTTTCAGTTCAGGACAGGAACTGAAAGTGAAACGAGAGCAAAGGAACGCAGAATCCCAAACAATATAATGGTAACGGATCGGTTAAAGCAAACAGGATAGTAAACGGGTCATGATGATTACAAAAAAAAGACGAGGAATGAAGAAAAAGAAAAACCTTTTTAGATGTTCCAGATACATCTGTAAGGGTGTTTTTCACGCCTGATATTCCAGTAGACTCAATTTGATCGGGAATCAAAATTGCAACATTTGAGTCAAACAAACCCTTTGAGCAACCCGTTCCCCTCCTCGCCTGTGGGGGCGCTGCACCAAAAACTACTTAAGGAAACAACACAGAAACCTCTGAAGAAGATGCTGAGCGCAACTTCCTTCATGAAACGGAAATACAAATGGAGTGGCATCAGATTTCAGCGGTTGGAGGATTTCTCTTTAGTCCTTGGCTAAAAACCAGGAGCCATTCTTCCTGCTAGTACTAAGCTAACACAGTTGGATTTGTTGGATTTACCCAGAATGCCCTGCGCTGTAGTCCACTTCCTGCTGATGGAGCGGTTTCCAGCCCGCTTGGCGTTCACATATTCATTTGAACCCCACCAGAGTTCACTTCAACCAATTATTTCAAGAATTGATTAATCATAATTAATCATTTCAGTCCTAATCAAAATTTCTTTTTGATTATTTTTTCCATAAACAGATTAATAATTGGATAGCTAAAGGTGCTTACTAGGAGATTCTACAGAATTTGAATCAGGTGAAGTTGAGTCATTCTGGGTTAAACATATTTAAAGACAAAACAGTTTTTTATCCTAAATGTAAAATGAATTTATCTTTTCAACAGTTTTGGTTTAATTAAAGCTCTGCATATGTTCTTCTTTTAGCAATTTTTTTTATCTGTATACTCCAGTTAACAATCGATTACTAAAGTAGTTAACTATTTCCATAATTGATTTATCACGATTAATCAGATTAATCGTCTTAATCCCTTTTCAAAATACAGAAGACCCAAACTTTCTTGTTGGATCATTGGATCTAAACCAGTTTGTAATTGGACAGTAAATAGTGCTGAACAGGAGATTTTACAGAATTTGAACCAGGTGGAGCTCAAACTGCCACTTGACGAGTTCAACAAGTTTTTTTTTATCTTAATTGAGAAATGTATAGATTTTTGGTCAGTTTTAATTTAATTACTATTCTAAAAATGTTCTTTAAGCAAATGGCCTTTTTTGATACTGTATACCCCAGTTAACAATTAATCAAGTACCATATTAGTTGACCATTAAATCAATAGCGATAGCAAAGCCGCTGTCATGTCTTCCAGAGACCTGGCGGTTCTGGCAGCAATTGTTTGTTTTTTGTTTTTGTTTTTTTCCAGCAGACATTTGTCTCCTCCTTGAGCCCAATGCCCCTTTCTCATGCCGCCCTGGAAAACTGCCCAGGTGAAAAACCGCCACTGACTGAGACCCAGTAATGTCTAACCTGCAGCGTGAGCTTGTTCTGGTTTGCTCTACCAACCGCTGCACTCCACCAGATGAGACATTCAGGTCATTTTGTTGTTACATAACTTTATTTACTTCATTTTGCTGTAATTTAAATAAATCCGGAGCTTTTACGACATGAAAACTCAAACTGAGCAGCTTTAAAAACCAACTTTAAAAGCATCCAACCTGCCTGAAAATGTGAAAACAGTCGATAAATGTTTTTGTTGCTTCATCTCTTCGGTTCAAGGTGAAAACATGACAAACTCCTGAAATGAGCTGCGTCTGTTTTCTTTCTTTGTTTTCGGCTGGAAAAGACTCTGAGCTCGTTAAGAGGAGCAAGAACTCATTTTCACTGCCAGCTGAACATCGTCTCACTTACAGACAGGAAACAGTCTGAGGTGTTTATCTGATACGTCTAAAATAGCTCTCCCTGTTCGCTTTGCAGACAGTATTGGTTAATATTTGTGATACATTTTCTAGTTTTTACCTTTAAAACAGATGTATGATTACGAAGTGGTACGTGACTTTAAGAAACATTTGCTCCTAATGTCTTTAACACAAGCAGCCATGAGGTTTCATCAGCTCAAGTTTTGTTACTTTTCAGCTAAAACTAGCTTTTGTTCAGCTTACAGTGTTGTGTTTTAATGCTTGCTAATAATATAGTTGCAGACCTCGTTTTTGTTTCAATGAAGATTTGTGGCCTTAAATTCTTTTTGTAAATATAATTTAGATTTTTATTAGTAACATATTTAATCTTTAAACATATTTAATGTAGAATTTTATTTTTTTTAGATTGAGCTCAAACCATTTTTAGAAGAAACATGGACATTTCTAGGTTTGAAAAGTTAAAAAACTGCCACAAAATCTCAGAAATCTTGATATTTATCTCAGAAAATTTCTAGAAAAAACAAGGAAATTTCAAAGTTTGAAAAGTCAAAAATGTTTCAGAAAAAACTCATGTTGAGATTTTTCTCAGAAATGTTCTAAAAAAAAAAAAATTCTCACAGAAGAAAAAAAAAAAAGCACACTTGAAAAACTCTGAGAAATTTCTGATAATCAAAATTTTTAGGTGTTTTGGCTCAAATGTACTCGTCCTTTTTTCTTCTACCTACAATGGCTCTAATCCAATCCCCTCCAGTTGCTGAGTGTTCTGTTCGGTCCGTCCCGCCTGGACCCAATCTGCCGAGCTCAGCTCTCGGCCTCGCCCAGCCCTGAAGCATCATGGGAGTTCAGAGAAGGAGGGGCGTGTCACTCAAAGAACCTGAGCCGAAGTCGGTCCGGTTGGATGATGACTGCATGAGATTATGTCCTTCAGAGGCTTTTTACCGAGTCAGGCTGACCTGGGAAAGACGACACCTGGAGCCGCAGGACGGATCCCGGGTGAAGATCTGCACTGTAAAACACGGCTGGTTGCAGCAAATCTGGGAAAACTCCTCAGCTGTTTAGCTTTCTCCTCTTCCTTCTCATCTAAACTTAAGCAGCACTTTCCACAATGAGCCAGTCACGAAGGAAACCTGTCTGAACGGCGTTTTACTGGCTGTTTAAAAATATTCAGCTTTTCTGACCTGATTCTCTTTTGAACCATTTTGTACGGAGTGCCAAACAGTCAAAAATTAACAATAATTTGAGTTTAAGCCAATGATGAGAGAAATCTGAGCCATATTTTCACCGTGCTATTCATTCATCAGTAAATGTCACAAACTAAATCTATAGTTTGGAGCTAAATATTTAGTTAGCAGCCTAAATGTTAAGTTGCAAAGCTAAATTGTTAGCCATAAGCTAAATATTTAGCTTGCTAAGAAAACTAAATATTTAATTAGTAAGCTTAATTAAAGCTTAGTAAAGTCAAAATAATGCTATTTAACTTGAGGACTAAATGTCAATTATTTAACTCCAAACTATTTAGTTTGAAACTGACATTTACTGATGAATGAATAACACGGTCGAAATTTATGTTACAATTGGCTTAAGCTCAAATTATTGCTGTTAATTATTGATTGTAACTTTAGCTAAACCGTCTGTTTGCCAAAAGCACACTGTTGCATTTACAGACTAAACAAAGTGGGAATTTCCGGTTGTGATGCATTTAAACTGGAAAAAATGTATTTAATTTAAAGATCACAGATCTGAGCCAATCACAGGGTTGATTTCAGAAGCACATTTGTGAGGTCAGACACTGATGTTGGACAAGCGTCTTCAACTCAAAGTGTTCGGTCAAGTTTTTCCACACCAAACCTGCTCATTGTTCCTGTCTGTATGTGAACCATGGAACCGAAAGGAAGCGTCTGAAACCCACAACGTCTGGAGTGAAATCGTCCAGAATGTCTGGATCTGCTGAAGTATTTCACTGAGCCCAACACCAAGAACAGGCCCACACCATTATCCCTCCACCACCGAGCTGCACAGCTGTTCTCAAATTGGAATATTTTCATTCCATCAGCATTGTGCATTTTCAGGCACATGGAGACATTTTACAATTAAATAACTGTTACCTTCAGTTAAAAATGCTACATATTTTAAACAAAACTTAAAAAATTGACTTTGTAAGTTAACTAAAAAATCAAGTAGTTCTACTCAGCATATTTTTACTCAAGTAAAAGTAAAAACCAGACATCAAAAAAATTACTAAATGAGTACAAAAGTGTTGGTAAAAGGTTTACTTGAGTACTGAGCAAATTATCAATCATTAGAAATTACATCATCAGATGGGTCAAAATGTGAAGCTAAGTAGAAATTTTGGTATTTTAAGGACGAAATGAAAATAATTCATATAAGTCACAAAAAATAACAATCAGGTAAAATAAATGTTTTTTCCAAATAAGTTTCTTTCAATAAAAAAAACTTATGAAACTTTAACAAAAACTGCCTGGAGCTTTGGTTAAAACATGTTTTAAATTCAGTGGGCAGAAAATCCTTTTACTCCAGTAAAAGTAGAAATACTTCATAATAAAATTAAGTAAATGTAAAAAGTACAGCCTAGTAAAAATACTCCTAAAAGTACTTTTTGATTTCAAAAAAGTTACTCAAGTAACTGGGTAAATGTAACTAACTACTGCTCAACTCTGGATTTAACGCCCTGAAATTGGGTCTCTGTCTCTTTAAGAAGCTCCTGGTCTTCCTGATGGAACAATGCTCCTCCATTTGTTTCATTTTTACTTTTTAAAATAATTTTTACTTAAATGTTTTTTTTTAGTTTGTCCTGAACCAAAACGCTTCATTTAACCTGTTAATTTAACTAATTTATGGTTCTAAAAGTGAATTAGCTCATAGAAATGTCCTTATATTTACTGTTTCTGTCCCTCTGAGCTATTTTTAGGCATTTTTCGTTGCATAACCCAGAATTAATCCTGCACATTTTGCTCATGAACAAACTAAAATGCTCTACAGCTGTTGCCTTCAGGTCTGTTTTCACCACCTTAAATAAAAATAAGGAATCAGGTCACCTGAATCTACTGAGCTACGCTGAGAGCATCATGAGTCAGGGAGGCTGCAGGCCTCCACGGCGTCCAAACAAACTGCAGCATCATCTCAGAATCATGGAAAAATCCCAAAACATGAAGCTGCCCGCGGACATGTGTGGAAATAAGGATGCATTTACCCTTTTCTCACATTTTAAGCATTATGTCACACAAATAAAACATAAATAAATTAACTATAACATGCATGAAATGTAAATTTAAACGAGAAGAAAACGCGAATGGGGAGATGTCTGTGAGATCCCGCAACGGTAATCCGAGCTAAACGCAGCAGATGAACGCAGAAACGCTCCAGTCTGAAGAAAACCTGCTTTTTTTTTTTGCTTTTTTTTTAACTCCAGTTTTCAGTTTTTACTCACGTTGCACGAAGCGGAACCAGAACCTCGGATAATTTTACTGATTCAGGGAGATTCCTTCAGTTAAAATAATAAAAATGTATAAAAACAAGCCGAGTCTAATCCTCTATCAACGCAGCTCAGGCGCGGCGCGTCTCCGCCTGACGGACGGATGGATGAACGGTTGGATGGATGGTTGGACGGTTGGATGGATGGTTGGATGTCTCTTACCGTCCTTCAGCGCCGCGGGTGCAGCAGGGAGGGGTCCTGATGCTGCTGAGGATGAAGGTGAGGATGAAGGCTGAACGGTCTGGATCGGTTCAACCTCCCACACCGAGCTGCTGCCTCATGCCGCCTTCAGGAGCCGCTCGGGATTTGTAGTGATTATTGTTGAGCGAAGCGGCAATGAGGCGTTCAAATGCTACATCGTAGTAGTTGTGTTTAAATATTAACGCTAATTTAAGCAGATTTTTAAAATTATTATTAAAGTGAAAGATTTGGGTCAAAGGTATTAATGCATATTTGTAAAAACGTCAGAAGTGGGGAACGTAGCTAAAGTAAAGGTATCGATACTTTAACATTTTTTTATGCAAGTAAAAGTGAAACATACTCAAGTAAGAGTAAAAAACTATCAGTAACAAAACATTAACATTTAGAAATTACACCATCAGAATCTAAATTTATGTGGAATTATTTTATATTTTAAGAACCAAGATGAAAAAAAAAGTTAATAAAACAATTTAAAAAGCAAATAAAGTTATTAAATTTACCTTTGGGATCTATAAAGTGTTTTTGAATTGAATTAATTGAAGTTACTCACAATGGGTAGTGATAAGTAAAAGTACAGCATAGTAAAATACTTCTCATTGTGTAGTTTTTACCCAAAACACTCTGAAAAACACAAATAGCAGATATTTCATGATAAACATTCAAATTAACCAATAAATTAATCTTTTTTAAGTGAAATGGTCCAGAAGTTTTGTTTTTGCAGCTTTTCTGACTCATTTTGTGCTAAAATTATCTACATAACAGGTGAGAAAATGACCTGTTTAAGAAACTATAAAAAGGTTGATGATTCACTCCAAAAGGGGTTATTGTTGCTTAAAACCTCTGAAAATGTTTCTTTTTTCTCTTCTTGCTTTGTGGCTGCAGACAAAAAAAAAACTTGCAAAAGACTAAATTAAGTGGCTTTAATTGAAATAATGTGCATACCAGCAATAATCAATCATAAACATTACAGAATAAGTAAATAAAAATAAAAAAAACATAAAAAGATATTACTACAAAAATAAGTATATGCATATTTATTATTAGTTTTAGTATTATGTTGATAGATATATTTTATTTATAAAAATAAATAAATTTCAAAAATACTTTATTGATTCCAAAGGGAAATTACATGGAATTCATATTAATTGAAACTTTTTCATAGAGTTTTCGTAAATGGTGAAGCTGTTGACATGAGAGATCGCCTGTAGCAGTCTGTATTACAGCGCATCTGAAGACACCTCTGACTGAACCCAGTGTATTTTCTAAGACAGAACCACTTTGGTTTCTGGAGTAAGTTCAGGTTTTGGAGTTTTAAATGAAAAGAAAAGTCATTTATATCAAACTATTTTTAAAAATAATTCTCAAACTGAAAGTTGACAGTTGAAAGCATAGTTCCTATGGTGAATTATTTCACTTATAATATTTTTACTTGTTACAAGTGAAATAATCTGTCAGTGGAAATCAAACTTTTTCATCAGTATTGAGCAACTACTGACTTAAAACGAGCTCATATATGTTTAAAAGTCACTTGTAAGTTTTGTCTTATATAAAGTATTTATGTCTTCAGAAGAAATAAGGCAAAAAATGCTTAGACTGTTTTTGCACTCAGAATTTGGTGGCGGTTTGTTGCAAATACAGCCATTTCCAAATCGAACGCTTTATTTTTTGTCTTTTTCAGAAGTTTTGGCATTTATTGGCTGTTTCTAGTTAATGCTGTGTTCTGCACTTCATAAATATTTGGGAAGATTAATTTTCAGCTGGAACTTGTAAGGAAGTTATATGTTGAAGTGAAAACTGTTTCTGTTTTTTACCCAATGGCAGCAGTAAACAGCTGTCTGTGACGTTTATTTAAAAAATAAACACCACACATGATTTAGTTTAATTCAACCTCGCACCTTTTAGACTTAAAACTAAAATAATATTTACATTAAATCTGTCTAAATCCTATGTGTTTATAGTTGTATATTGAAGGTAAATGAGGCTGAAAATAAAAAGGAGTGACTTAGAAAAAACATTTTGAATTAATGCAGAGTCGTCAGTAAACCCAGAGGAACAAAAAACCCAAATAGACTCAGAAAAGTCTGTCTAAATGTTTTATGGACTCTTTGCTCTCTTGTCTCTTTGTTCCTGAAATAACATGGAGAATAATTCTCTTTGATGCAGAAAATGTTTATTTTAGGAAAATAACCTTCATCCTCTGAGTCTATAATTAGACCTTTTATAATAGAGGAATAAACTTCAGTGGGATGAGGGTCTTTACACAAAAACATAATTCTGCAGATTTGCCTAAATTTAAAAAAAGGTGAACTTTGTCCTGTTAACTTGTTCTTAAATTTAACTTGTCACAAATCTGGAGAATAAGCTCAATCTGACGGTTTCAGCGCTGATAATAACTCCTCTACTGCAGCAGTAAACACAGAACTAATGGAGTCTGGTTTCATTAGTGTCTGCAGATTAGTTCAGCTTTCACTCAGATCCTCTACTGACCGAAAAAACCCAGCAGAGTGACTCAGTCAGGCCCTCTGCATCCAAAAGAATTAATATTTTAGCATAAATAATGTCAACCTAAAACTCTAAAATCCTTTTTTATTAATAATTCATATATATATATATATATAGCACTTTAACATTAGCTTCCTCTAAATACTATGGTGGTATAGCACTTTTGCATTAGCTTCCACTAAATGCCATCTTCATTAGCGTCCACTGACTACATTTTTGGCATAGAACGTTAGTGTTAGCGTTAGCGTTAGCTTGCACCAAATAATACACTGGTGTAGTGCTTTACCATTAACTTCCACTAAATACTAGGCTGCGTTAACGTTTCTGAAACTAGTATTTGGTTAGTTCTTTAGAGTTAGCACCTCTAACAGTGCTAACTCTAACTAGCACCACTAACTGCAAGTTAGCGGTGCTAACTCTAAATGACAAACTGTGCTACATAGCAAACAACATGTTCTTTAAAAATGGACTAAATATGAATAAAAAGCAGCCAAAATTATAAACAACCAGAAATCCTGGAAAACTGCAGGTTAAAATCTGATTTAACCCTCTAATTGTCCCAGAATATGGAGCCTAGGGGATAAATCAACACGCATGATTTCAGCAAAGTCTTCTTCAGGCTCCTGTCATTACGACACGGTGCTCTCTGCTGACCTCCTGTTTTCTTAATGTCTGTGCAATAAGCCAGTTAATGAAACTGAGCTCCTTCACAGCTGCTGAAGCAGCATCGCCGCCGAAGCCCGTTGGTCTCTAAAGGTCACGCAGCTCCTACGGCCGGCCCGCCACGCCTTTTTTCTCCCCTCAGCCTCTCAGCGATGCCAGGCGTCCTCATCTTCTCTCCCCTCCCTCCGTTGCCACTTTACATCATCCCTTTAAATCCCTCATGCACGCAGCAGCTGGACGTAGTATTTTTTTCCTCCGGTAGCAGCAGATTAATGCATTTTCTGGGAAACGTTCCCGGTCTGCTTCGTCTCTGAATGTCACAACTGAAGGTCAAAAGTTTTCTCATTTTTTATATGGAAATTATGTTAAACATTTATAGATTTTGTTTGTTTCTGGTTTTTAACCACTCTGTAGTAAATACAAAATGCAGCTTTCTAATCTCTGAAGCTCTTCAAACCAACATGGCTCCATTAAATAACAAAAAGATTTTTTGTGATGAAGTTTCTCCAGTGCCTAATTACCACCAGACCGATATAATGAAGAAATAATTAAGTAAAACACATCTGATAACTTGCAGTGAACTATAAAATGTCAAAAAAATAACACAATAGTTGCGCTAACCTTAAACCACTAATTATGAACTTTAGTGCTGCTAATGCTAAAGCTCTACATCAACATTAGCAGAAACTAATGCTAACTTCAACCATGTTGTCACCCACCCTTGTAAAGAAAATGGTGGGGTCACCCTGGACAGGTCACCAGTCTGTTGCAGGGGAACACAGAGACACACAACCATGCACACACACACACCTAGGGACAATTTAGACAGACCAATTAACCTGACAGTCATGTTTTTGGACTGTGGGAGGAAACCAGAGTACCCAGAGAAAACCCACATATGCACAGGGAGAACATGTAAACTCCATGCAGAAAGACTGGGGATGGGAATTGAACCCAGAGCCTTCTTGCTGCAAGGCAACAGCTCTACCAACTGCACCACTGTGCAGCCCCATGTTGATACCCAGCATATATCAATGACAAGTTATGTCATAGCATATCGCCCCCATCAGGGCTAAATTAGTCATTACACAGCAACCTGTTGAGCAACAGAGTCAATGTTGCTCAGTCTGCTGCTAATTTTGCCTAGTAGATTTTAAGCTGTTTTAAACTGAAAGCAGTGCATTATGGGAACCAAATAAAACAAATCAGGTGAATTTTTGCATGTGTTTGTTTAATTAACACCGGGCTGTTTCTTCATGTCAGTGTTGTATTTTTCTGTGTAGCTCACATTTGGTGCACAATCACCATTTGCTCAGTTGAAAAATAATAATCGGAAAATAATAGCATAAATATAATCATCCAGCTGCTTGAAGAAGATAAAACTTCAACAAAGATTTCAAACTTTATTCAACTGAAAGCTGTGGACTAAATTAGCAGTTCCAAATTAATTCAAGGGAAGCTAACTTGTTTTGAAAGTTAGCAAAACCGCTAAAGCACTAAACAAAAATCTAGCTCAGCTGTTAGCATAACAGCTGTTTCGTTCAAATTTAAAAAAGCTCTGTGAATACACTCTTACAGTCTTTCCAAAACGTGATGGACTGACTCTGAAAGGAAAGTCTGAATCGACAAATCTTCATTGAACAGCAAAGGAAACAGGGAGTGAGATATTTGCTGTTGCCTGCATGGAGCATTTTTCTTACCACTTATGCCTGCAGCCTCTCATCTTTCTGGCATAGTTCACATTACAACCATTAAACACTCAGAAGTCATGCATTAGTCTGTCTGGTGTGGATGGAAGAACCTGAAACAGGAGGGGCAACATCTTCAGGAACAACCCCGGCTGCATGAGAAGAACGGGGCAGATCAATAAACACCGCTGAATTTTAAACCAGGACACACAGGCAGCGCCCACAATCAATAACGTGTCTGAGTTTTTACTACTATCTAAAATACATTTTAGATATATTGAATTATGACTAGTCAGAACAAAAAGCGAGATAAAATTTATTTTATGACTAGTTCAGACTGCACAGTGGTGCAGTTGGTAGAGCTGTTGCCTTGCAGCAAGAAGGTTCTGGGTTCGATTCCTGGCCCCAAGTCTTTCTGCATGGAGTTTGCATGTTCTCCCTGTGCATGGTGGGTTTTCTCTGGGTACTCCAGTTTCCTCCCACAGTCCAAAAACATGACTGTCAGGTCAACTGGCCTCTCCAAATTCTCCCTAGGTGTGTGTGCATGGTTGTGTGTCTCTGTGTTGCCCTGTGACAGACTGGTGACCTGTCCAGGGTGACCTCACCTGGAAGGTTAGCTGGAGATAGGCACCAGCAACCTATCTTTATTGTTGTCATAGCAACTGCCTACCAAGATGGCTGTCAGTTACAAAGAGCCAAGTATTAGAATTATGAAAATACATTTGCTTTATGAAAATACGCCATTTTTGAGAAAATTCACGGTTTTTGAGCTTTATTAGGATCTTTTTTATGGCCATATTGAAATGTATGTATTTTGCGAAGCACATCATGCGATCAACAACCAGGTGTTACTGCAGGCAGAAAAGATGAAAAAGAAGACGACAAGAAGTGGAAGAAGAATGATGGTGCAGCATGTTTTTAATCATCATTCCAGACTTTTCAAAAAATTTTCAAAAACACAAAAATTATATTGATAAAATTGGTTTAAGCCAATCTTAAGTCCTAATCAAATCACGACTCGTGTTTTCATTATGTTTTGATGAGCTACGTAAAATCTGTGATTAAATCACCAGAAAGCTGACAGCAACACAAGCTGCATGTGTGAGGTTATCTTCTGCAGGTTTCTGCTTTTCTCAGCACATTGCGATGATTTACTCTGCATCTGAGCGGCTCCTCGGGCAGAAATCAATAGAGGAAGACGACAGTGGGCCAAACATGTGCAGCGTGGGAGAGAAAGTCATAAAAAGCTCTTCTGTTGGTTCAGCAACACAAAATTAAATCTCCCCACTGAGAGAAAATGACATAAAGACCAGACAGAAATGACATTACATGAGTTGTAACAGTTATGCTGTGTCTGCAGTATTACATTACTGTCACTTCTCTACTACTTTTTTTTCTGTGCCCTTTTCGCCTTTAAGGGAATGTTGGAGCTCTTAGAGTGGGATTGTGGGAAAAGACTGAACAGATCACTTTCCAAATGGTTCGACCAAAAACTCCCATCAAGCAAGGAACACAAATCGCCTAAAAATCACTTTTATCATGTAATCATTTTGTAGCTGAAGTAATCAACATTTCAACCATTTTGTTCAAATGTTGATTTCAAAGTTTTAGGAAATGGAACTAATTTACTTCAGACCTAAAAAATACTCTTGCATAGCTTGACCACATAAAACTACAGAGACGTTTTTTAGTTTTAGTGATTTTACAAGATATAACAGTTGGTGGTTAACATCAGTCCATCGACTTCGGTCTGTATTCATTAAATAATAAACAAACTGCAGAGCAATGAGCAGTTGGTGGTGGTTAAAAATGAAACGGCTAAAGTTAAAAACATACAAAACACGGCAACTGATTTTGCTTACAATATGTGCTAAGATAAAATAAGAAATGTAAAGAAAACACAGAGCTGACCCTAATACACACCACGGTTACTAGGCAACAGAAAGAGGGGGAGGAGCTGTCAGTTACAGGTTGCTATGGTAACCACCAAGAGCAGCATAGCAGAACCAGTAAGTTGTCAAGAGGAAACAAGTTTTTGACAAAACAAAATGAATTTGAAGAATAAATAAATTTTGACAAACTTCAAATTTTTTAACTGTTTAATATTGCAAAACAGTGATTATTTTGCAATATTAATATTATTAAAATAATATTAATTATTTACATATGTACATTAATCCCTCAGATGTGTTTTCAGATATTTGTACACCAGATCTTTGCAGCGTTAATGGCCCCTGTTCCCCTGAGGGTCTCTGATTCCACCTGGTTCTGCTTCACCAGATATCAATCTGCAGAGCCGCTCCACTGGACCTCTATTAATCGCGCCGTGTGGGTGACAGCTTCATTCATCCTCCTCTTCCTCCTCTCTTGGGGAGAAAGGAGATCTTTTATGTAGCCTGGCTGTCTGTGTGCCTCTTCGTTCAGCGAGGAAACAGTGATGTCACCAGCCAAGAACCAATCACAGACCTCAACTGATGAACTGACCAAAGGCTCAGCCATGGTGTGTAGTCAAAGTCCGAGGTTAGGCCACGCCCCTTTAGTATGCTCAAAAACTCACCATTTGACCAAATTTTAATGCCCTATCCCTTAAGATCATTCGGACCAGATTTGAAGCCGATCGATCCGAGCCTCAAGGAGGAATTGGATCAAATGTGGAGGCTACATACGGCCAAAACAGGGTCAGCAATTCAAATTCAATCCAAGATGGCCGACTTCCTGTTTGTTGTACAGCAATGGTTCCCAAACTTTTCAGCCTGTGACCCCAGAATAACACTGCCAAAGGCTAGCAACCACCTAAATATATAAAATGTTTTCCCTCTACTTATTTAAAAATAAATATGAATAATCTTAAGATTAACTAAAATCTGTATTAGTATACAGTTTATAATGAAACATTTAAGGATATTTATGTAAATATTGCCCCTTTTGGCCCCAAGGCATCAGGAGTCACATCACTATGATTCTGAAAATCATTCACAACAGCCCTGTTAGTGTTTTTCTGCCTCTCCGGGGGGCCCTGACCCCTTTAAGAGCCCCTAGAGCAGAGTATAGTACCAAAGAGTTTTGGATAGACATTGGGAATTGAACCAGCTCAGGTAGCAATATATGACCATAGTGGAAAACATATGATGTGACATAAAGTTCATCCAAGTCATGAAGATGGGAAACAGTTTGATTGAAAAGCCTCAAAAACTGCGGCCATCTTGAAAAATGATTTATTTTTAGCATATAAGCTCCATTTTTATGGACATTGGTGTGCTGATTAAATTGATAGTGGTTTCAGCTGATATAACTCTAGTCAGAAAAATGCAATAAGGATATTGTAAACTAAATAATCTCTTTATATTCTATGCAATAAGCTGATAACACACCTGCTGCTGTTAAATCCTGCTTTTCATCACATTCTTAGTAAATTTAAATCAACTGCTGACAGAACCACCAAAAATATTTTATTTTCCTACCTGGCAGAAACATGCAGTAGTTTTTAGATTTTACAGTATTTTGTTTTATTTGTTAGTATCTAAATTTATAAACTTCTTGATTTTGATTTACACTTTCCATCTGACAATTAATTTATCACAACTTTGGTGTGTAAATTCACACATTGTTCATAATTCTGCAGCATTTGTCCGACACTCCCATCATTTGATCATCTGCATGTGTCTTCTGATTATAATTAGAGGTGTCATCTTGATTTTACACATAATTACAGAAACAGTCCACATGAAAAGGAGCCCAGTAGAAATGAGTGAAAAGCCTTAGAACATAATCTCTCAGTATATTTTAGATGCATGTGCCTTAAGATAAACAAAATATGCTTGTGAATGCAAAATAAGAGAAAACATCTTTTCTAAACTGGATATAAACAAAGAGAATGTATGAATTAATAAAAAACAAATATGTAAAACATTAATAAATAATGAAAAAAAAACACTTCTGCATTTCATGAAATTGTGTATTTCCAGGTGACTATGATTTAGAGCAAATTCATTTTTTTCATGTGAATGTTCTTCATATTAATTGATAAGTGGATTTTCATGTTCCTGTCTGCAGTTTCTTTTCACTTTCTCTGATCTCCAGGTGAAAACAAATGAAAACAGTTTGACTGTTTAAAAAAACCAATGAAGTCAGAAAATATCATAAATAATCAACTGATTTAATTTAGAAAACATGCATGAAAAATCAAAGATAAACCAATGTTGTGTTAAGTGGGTGTGATCAGTTAGTGGTTTCCTCTCTCCCTGCTCTTTGTATCTGGGTTTGTCGGCCATGTTGGCGGCGCTGCCCCCACCAGCCGCTGCATTAGTATTCATGGCACGGCGTCGGGAGAAACGGAGTGTGGCGGCAGAGACAGAGGCCGCTCTCAAACACAAACGAGCTCGGGGGATTTAAACCCCGTCTGAACCACATCTGAGGACTGACCTTTCAGATTAAAAGCTCTTCCTGATGGCTTCTCCACGCTGACCTTTCAGAAATGTTTCTCTGCCAAGCATTCAAAAACACTCCCTGAGTTATTTTAAATCAACATCAATAAGAGCAACTCACAGCAGGAAAAATGATAAAATAGATTCCTTCACTGCAAAAACACAAAATCTTACCAAAACTATTAACTAGCAGGGCCGGTCCAAGGGATATCCGAGTTAAGAGGCTGCTTAACTCTTAAATCAAATGAAAAATGCTGATTAATTCATTTTTACAAAGCAGCAGAAATGTGTTTTAGACAAAACTCCACTCATATTCTGTCCATCCAGACTGATCACAACCCACACACACACAGCTTTACACACCAGGACGTCCTGCTGCCGTTCAAAGCTTCTGCAAAATGATCGATGAACTGAATCTGACCTTTGACCTGAGGAGAAAACTGAGCGGTGTGTCTGTTCCTGAACAGCTGCAGCTCCTTATTCAGGTCGCAGACAGACAGGTCGACGTTCCAGGAAAGCAGACCTGATGCAGAGGAAAAAACAAACACAAATACATAGCGGTTATATTCACATTTCAGGTTGGAGGCATAAATCTGTATATTTTTGAATTCCAGTGTTTTTTTTATTAAAAAAATAATGAGCTAAAAAGTACATCTCCAATATTTAAAAAAATAAAAAATACTGAAATCTGAAAATAGTCTGTGGGTCATATTGCTTTTCCGACTTGAAATGCAAAATAATTTTTGTTGTAATTGTTTTTTTTATTTTACTTAAATAGTTATTTTATCATTATCATAATATTGCTAGGTCTGTCATGGTAACAAACTTTGTTGGATGATAACTTGTCTCAGAAGTTATTGTGATAAATGAGACCATTTTCAAGTAATATAACAAGAAAGTTATGATGTTGCTGCTGAAATGTGCTATACAAATAAAATTTGAATGATTGATTGAATGCATTCTCAAAGATAAATAAACTTTCAAGTCTAATGTAACCCTGAACTTGGAAGACATTTTAAATATCCAAACAAGTAAAATGAATAATAAAGTCTCTGTAAACACAATTATTCTTCAAAAAAGGGCTAATTGAGACCAAAACACCAGACTGAAAACTTTTCATCCAATTTTTGGTAGAAGGAGGGAAAAGAGAAAAACAATAAATGATGCAAATGTAAATTATTAATAGTTTTAATTTATCATGCAATTCATTGATTTATTACTTATTGCGACCTGTCTAAATATCACCCACATGAAAGTTCCAGGGGCCACAAAATGGCCCTCGACCCACACTTTGAACACCCCAGTCAGAGTAAAGCGGTTCGGTTTTTCTCTGTCTCACCTCCTGTGATCTGACTCCGCGCCGCTTCCAGGTGATATTCTGTGGAAATCTCTCCGATCGCGATCAGCACCCGGTAGTTTCTGTTCCGGACCGCCGGGACGCCGATCCGGTCCTGTTCTGCCCGCTCCGCAGAGCCTGAGGTCTCCATGGTAACAGCGCCGGCAGTGGACGCCGAGCTCTCCTCCATCTCCATGACAACTGCATCCGGAGCGAGCACCATGACGGTGCAGGATGGGCTCTGGGCGTGGCAAAGCCTCTGATTGGATGGGCGTGGATGTGGCTATGTTACGTCATGGCTTCTGATTGGATGGATTTCAGGAATAATTTTGGTCATATTTCATGCGGGGCAGCAGGAGGAGGCGATGCAGAGACATTTCTAAATTTGAAAACGAGTCGATTGGAGATGATCCGTCTCGTTTTTCATGTTCAAACCTCGGAAATAAAACCGGTCCGCAGATCAGAGCCGCTCCGGTTCTGTCGGTGTCACTGTGAGCCAGGCAGCGCGTTTTCTGACGGACCTTTGTTCTCTAACAGAGACGCTTCTGTTTAAGAGATCCGCGCTGACAAAGAGAGATCCTCTTATTTTAGCCTTCATTTGCATAAACTGCAGCACAAAAGCTGTAAGTCGGCCATTAAGATGACAATAACTGCGCGCACGTGACTGTAATGAGACACAAACAGTGAGACACGGAGTGGTACCGGTTCATCCAGTTCACACGAAAACCCACAGATTATTTATTATTATTATTATTATTATTATTATTATTATTATTATTATTATTATTATTGTTGTTGTTGTTGTTGTTGTTGTTGTTGTTGTTTGTTTATTTATTTATTTATTTTACCAAAAGCAAAAGAAGTATTATACACACAGGCAAGATATTTAACATGAGGTAAATATCTGGCTAAATTTAATTCAGTTTAGTTTAATTCAATTCATTACATTTCAGTTCAGTTTGATTCAATGGGGTTCAATTTGGTTTAGTTCAAATCAACTCAGTTCAGTTTGATTCAGTCCAGTTCAATTTAAATGAATTCAGTTTAATTCAATGTTGAATTCAGTTCATTACAATTCAGTTCAGTTCAACACAGTTAATTTCAATTCAATTCGGTTTTTGTGACTCAGTTCAGTTCGATTTCTTAAGATTCAGTAAGATTCAGTTTAGTCCAAATCAATCAGATCAATTCAATTCAGCACAGTTCATTCGGTTTATTTAATTTATTTTCAGTTCAATTCAATACATTTCAATTTAATTCAATTCAGTTTAGTTGGATTCAATTCAATTATTCCAATCCAGGTCAATTCAGTTAAATTATTAAATCAAATTTAATTAGTTCATTTCTATTCAACTCATTTCAATTTAATTTCGTTCAGTTCACTTTAATTCAGTTCATTTTAGTGTCATTTAGATTCCAATACGGAGCCATTTGATCAAAGCACAGCAGAGCTGAATTTATCTAATGGAGGAGCAGCAGTAAGGCAGTGACTGGAGCATCCGACAGTCATTCACACCAGAGACTGAAGCTGCTACAAAGGTTGTGTTATAGATGCATTGTTACCTTTTATTGGAAGTTTTCTTACAATTTTGAATCAAATAGAGAAAGGCCTCCCCACAGAATAATGCTGCCACCACCATGTTTAACTGTGAGCATGGAACAAAGAAGCTTGTCTGTCTTCTGCTATAATGTTGGAGGTTCAACCTGAAGTAATAAATCAATTAAATAATTAGCCTTGACACAGAATTCTCTTGTTGATTTTATTTAAAAAAAAACATACAAACAAAAAACAAACAAAAAAAACCCAATTAAAAACAACTAAAAGAATCCATTTATTTATTTTTTTTATAGATTTAGGAACTGAGTTTGATTTGTATGTTCAGATCAGAGGTTGTTGTTATTGATGGATTTGCTGGTTTGTGTGACCCGGAGTGAGTCAGCAGACTGCTGATCGACACTTCAGAGCGTCTGCTGCCCTCTGCTGGCGGGAGGAATAACTGCAGGGATTGATCTGTAGATTTCTTCACGTCTCCGAAGAAAGACAAAAATACATAATAACATTACATAAATAAATTGTATCGAAATTGCTCAATATTACAGTTTTAAAATATGTGCTTTGGGTGTGTATTAAGCAGAGAAAGCATTAGGAAGATTGTTTTGTTTCTAACAAAGTTAACAACAAGGCGATGCATACATAATATTTTTCCATATTTAATAAATTACCTTGGAGATTTTTTTATTTAAGGTCATCGTTATGATTGCTTCCGTTGATCATATTTTATTTAAAACAACATTTTATTTACAAGTTATTTAAAACAAAAAGTTCTAAGATCGGAATAAGATTAATTTCCTCATTTGTTGTTTCACTTTTGGTTTATTTCCCTCTGGATTTGGATTCCTTTAAATTATCTTCACGTTTTTCTTCATCCTAATATCCAAATAAGTAAATAAATAAATAAACAAATAAATAAATAAATAATCCACATTTGTGTGTGTATTCTTGTTGCATCTCTGCATAAATTGGCATGGATAGGATGATTTCTGGCTGATATTAATAAATGCTTGTGCATCTTTACGTGCCATGCGTCCCACACCCTGACTCTCAGCAAAACAGAGGCAAGGCAGGGCTGAGCGATGTTTGACGCGCTCCTATTGCAACCAGCGGGACCCTGAAACAAATTGGAAAGCCCAGGAGCGGACATATTGATTCCGAAGGTAACGCTCTTTTCTGTCTTTTTTTTTTTTTTTGCGCTAAATCGGGAACTATTGTGCAGCGCTGAAGGGGCGCAGATAAGGATCCGTGTGCGTTTCCGCCCGGCTCCCGCACAGCCGGAGGTGATTTGACATTTTGTGCGGTGCCTGCGCATTTCTTTAATGTAGATGTCTGCAGAAATTAACGACGTAATGCTGAAGTTGTCGGCGCCAGCTGCCGTTCGGGGAGGCTGCAGGAGGCGCATTGAGAGCCGCGTCACTTTATTATAAAACTAAAGGTTGCATCACATCTGATTTTCATTTTAAAGCGAAAACACCTGGGATGTGTTGACCCAGCCATTTGGCTGAATGTGGCATTCACGGGTGCATTGTTGCCTCCCAGGATGTCTCCACTTAATGAAATGCCGGTCAGCATCCCTGCTGCTGTTTCCTGGAGCTGAAGCCCTTTGTCTGACAAGAAACATTGAAAACTTAAAAGGATTTACACCTGAAGACTGATTACATAAGATTACATGATTACAATCTGAGAGAGAGAGAGACAGAGAGAGAGAGAGATAGATAGAGAGAGATAGAAAGGCAGGACCAGTAATCCTAATGAATGAAGTTGATGCGTGTAGCAGGGCCGTTCATTGGATTACTACTGTGGGCTTCAGGTGGGATCCACAAAACAGTACAGAAATAAAACTCTAAGAATATCTAAATATCTTAGTAAGTTAAGATTTAATCAAAAAGTTTTACATTTATTTAACTAATTTGGTTGAAATGGCTAAAAATACACAGCCAATTTATCACACATACTGTTTATTTTTGTTATTTTTGAATAATTCTGCTTATAAAAATATTTGAACTGTTACCATGTAGTGACAGTTTATGAGACAGATAATATGTGAAAATATTGATCTCTTCCATGTGCTACTATTGCAGTCTGAAGAAATGTACCAAAAACAACCAATCAGAACAAGGAGGCGGGTCTTAGTGCTCCCAATCATGTTTGTGTATGCTGCTTAAAGTGCTAATGGTGGAGAAACAACTCACTACAGTAAAACTGTTTATCTGCCATCATTTGTGGGTATGCTAACTAGCCTTAGCATCCATGCTAGCTGCAGCGCAGCAGAGAGCAAGAGGGAGAGAGAGGATGAGCAGGTCCACACAAGACTGTGATTGACAGAGCTAATAGTATCTCTGTGCAGTATAAACACTCAAGATGTGGTCCAGGCTCCTTTTACTTTAATTACTGCAACAACTTTGTCAAACCCAGTGAGAGTGTCGATACTAAATCATGCTTGAAAATGAAATCAGCATCTCCATAAATCTATGGCTTTGCATTTTTCTTCCACCAAACTTTCCAACAATATTGCAGCACTTGGACTGACTTCATCATGAGTGTTTAGGCTACAGCACAATCATAACATTTTATTAGCTGAAATTCAAAGTCATCAAAACTAACAGAACAAAAAAAAATACAGTTAGCAACAAAAAGCTGATAATACAGTATTAATCTGCATTTTAGACATTTAAACACAATATCAACATGTTCGGTTGTAGAGGTTGTAAAGGACTAGATGTGTGATTTATTTAATGAGATACAAACTGACAGAGCTACTGATCAGCAGGCTATTACTGCTTTTTCTCTCCAACAGGCAGCCATGTTGGATTTTATGGTTTATTTTGGTGAGAAGTCAAACTTTATGAGTCAAACTGTTTTTGAATACAGTTTTTTCTCATTTTCAGAATATTTAGTTTGGTCACTGAGAAAATCCCACTTCTTTACTGAGTTGCA
>NW_006800357.1:0-38226 GCF_000485575.1 Poecilia formosa
CATTCCACAGGAAAATCCATGAATAGGGGAATATGCGAATACTGAACTGTGAAAGTTGGCAGTTCACTGAATAAAAAATCTTCATATTTTTGCTTTGAAATGGTTTCCATACAGTCTTCCTAATCTCCACATGTGAAGATCTATTTTCTTTGTGAAGCTTATGTTGAACCTCATCCCAGGGATCTGTTGCCAGATTAACTAAGACACGTAACCTTGTGCAGTACTTTTTGAGTAGTACCAACTACTAAGAACACTTTACACTAGAACCAAATTCACCCAATCACACTCACAAATGTGCACACATTCATACACTGATGCACAGATCTTTAGGGGTAAAGTGCCTCGCCCGTCTTTTTTCTTCAGTGAGTTGGTGCAGCTACCTACGCGTTTCAGAACATCAACACATTGTTGATCATGGTTAGCCAAAAATCTGCTTTTGACAGCTTAATTCATTCTTTTTGTACCATTTCCTAACTGTTAGCTAAACTTTGTGTTGCTGAGAGACGACTAGCACACACATGTGGCGACTGTAGGCTCAGCGCAGTCTGGGATTGATCATGTCTCATTAATAATTGGGATTAATTAAGAGCCCAAAAACAGGGCAGAGCCAAAATCTGTACCAGCTTGCACATGTGCGTGATTTTGTGTCCATTTTCATGGAGATAGATGAGAGTTTAGGCAGAATGTATGCATGTGTATTTGTGGGAACATGTGGGTAAATGACTATTTGCTGAATAAATGAGGAATGTCCTGTCTGGGACTCTGAGCACGCATTAGATTGGTTTTAGAGGTATGTCGTTTCAGAGTGTGTGCGCATATGTCTCATTTCCATGGCTCAATATTTGCCATGGAGAAAATCCCGGCCTTTAGCCTAATGAAGGAAACTAATCATGTCCACTGCAATCACACACGTACACACTTTTTATTACTGAGCACACACTAGCAATGTGACTGGTGTGTGAGTGAAGGAAGGGACGGAGATGGGGCAAGAATAAAAGGGTGTGAGCTACACCAAAGGGGATGGAGAGGAAAGAACCCATTATGTACCCGTAATACTTCTGTCTGCGGTCTAAAGCCTGTGCTTTGTTTTGAGTCAAAGCCAAGACAAGAAAGACCAAACCGACTCTTTCTACTGACACCGATCACTTCTCACTCTGCTAGGGAAAACATTAACGCTCTCAAAGGAAAAGGTGATTTCAAGATTCTTAAGATGTTCTGGGGAAATTGGAAAACAACATAACTACCATAGAGTCATCTCAGTCAGAATGAACTTTCCCTTTATTTGTTTATTCGCCTCTAATATATTCTTCTTTTTTTTTTTTAAGGATCATGAAGGATTAATGAAATCTGGGTATTTACACTGATTACACCAAATATCCCAAAAATAATGAGTTCAATCAACATCAGAAGATGACGAGAGAATTATAATTAGAGGAAATACAAACAAGCCAACAGTTTTTCCAGAAGGTTACACTCACTTTCTCAGATAAATCAAATAGCTGTTTATAATTTAGGATCAAATTCAGGACATAGCTGTGATTGAGCTCCTCGTTGATGCTGTCTGTTTCAAGCAGTGTTTCTTTTTCATCAGTTTAACTTTAACAGGACTACAGGCAAAGCCATCCATAAACAATTTTAACAGATTCCTAACATAATTTACAATATGAATGTTTTATGATGTATAGTAATAATATATGTGTGGTACATCTGTTAACTATTTGCAAGTTTGCAAGTCTATTTGCTTTGAATTTAAGTCAAGTGAAAATACACGTTAGAAGAAACACAACATAAGGTAACATGTTTCTGCGACAACAATTTGAATTTTGTGCTGTCAGTCTTGTTGAAGTGGTATGTGTCGCCACACACAGAGAGATGTGTCTGCTCTCAGTCTGCTCAGTGTCTACTCACCCACAATGAAGCCCTGAGCGTAGCACATACACATATGCACAAGGACACAGTACGTTTTTATAAATAGTGGCAGCTGACGAATCCTCCCCCCGCTTTGACCCTTAAACTCTTGCTCTACCGGCTGTACCCCCCAAGCTAATTGACACGTCTCCTCTGATAAACTATCTGCACATCCTCTAAAAACACACACAGAAGCTCCCCTTGAAATAACACAATGCATTACTGCAATCTGTCATTCAAGAAAGATCAATATTAAAAGAAAATAGTGCTTTTTATGTAAATTATGTAGTGCCTAAATTACAAATCAGCACATTTTACAAAAGTGAATAAAAGTAGAAAAGTCAAACAGGTAAAGGCATACAGAGGACGTGACAGGGCGAGGAGTTCAGTAGGGGCTCTAATAAAACACATGTTACCTATTGGGTTTTGCACTGGGCAGAGGATAGAGAAAGAGGCCTACACTTCCCAGGCAGCCGGTGGAAAAGTACACTCTACAATTCATTGCTTCCTTCACGCCAAATTAAAGGTCCCTTGTTTAAAAAAAAAATGGGGGTAGGGGTGAGGTTGAGGGAATTCAAGGGGGGGAGCAACAAAAAAGAGCTTTTATTACAAAGAAAAACATTCTATGATCACCACAAAAACTGCTATGCTTCTGTCTATAGGAGCAAATTTATACTCAGAGCAGAGTTTTAACATTGTGAAACAGGTTTTCAGCATTTTTAGCTTATTGACTTTGGTGCATCTTTAAGTGTGTAATCACATTTTTCTGGGACAGAATAAATTTATTCAGAAAGAATAAAGTACATTATGCAAACATTTTTGATATCCTTAAAAAGCTTAGTAATGCAGTACAAAATGCACAAATTTACATGGTGGCGTGCTTCACCTATTTTCTATAAAATCTATTGAGGTAAACTATCTTAAATGTACAAAAACGTATGTTTTCTAATGTGGTGTTGCATATTTTACTGACTATTAGTACATCACTTCATCAGAGTCAGGTTATCCAATAACATAATCATATCACTTTATGTTTGCTAGTGTGGATAATGGGTCTCTATTTATAAAAAAAAGGATCTTAGCTGAATAGAAAACAATTCTAAATCCATCAATGTTAGCATAATTTCCAAATTAGATTTCTGCAGATTCTGCAGAAAAATGCAGGACAAATAAATAAATAAATAAATAAATAAATTTACCTAATTTTTCAAGATCACTGAATTTGTAAAATGGTCTCTTTAGCAGAATGCATACAATATTTTGATTACAAGCACTGTTTATAATAAGTAAATAACCATGTAAGGAAAGTACAAGTCAAGTCTCAAAGGCATGTTAAAAAGACTGCATATCGACATGAGTTTAGGAGTAATTAGTTAGTAATTTATTTTCATAAAATGTGTATCAAAGTATAAAAACACATTTTGCTATGTGCTTATTTATAAATTTAAAAAATTAAGTTAACTCCATTATGGAAATTTACAGGAGTCATACCATGTATGGTTTAAATGACCCATAAAATGTACAAAGTGAACTATTAGCACCCATAAAATGTAGCAGATTAATGGCTTTTCAGCTGAAAATAGCTGCTGTAGGCCTAATGTGAAAAGCAGCAGGAGGTGTAAAGGCTGGTTTCACCAAGATGGAAGCTGCATTTCCTACATGGGCCTCCCAGAGGAAGAGCTTTCATTCCTTCTGTAAGGTTCCCTCAGGAGCCAGGGTCTGAATGGACACTACTGCATAAACACCGGCTCCCTACCACATGTTGCATGACCTGAGGGGAACACACAAATACACATCTGGGTTTCCAGCTCTCAAAGACTGTCTGGTTTGTTGATGGTTATCGTAGTGCGAACGGTTCCTGCCTCTCCCTTTTTTGCCTCTTTATACCTCCCCTTACTATCCCTAAGTCTGTTTCTTTTCCCATCCCTCTTCTGTTTTCTACTCCCTCTTATCCATAATTTACAGAACTTATCAACACGCCTTTGATAAATCAAACTGCATGGACGAAACTCCCTGTTGCATCATCCTGGCTACATAAACATATACATTTTTCCCAAAGTAGTTGCTGTTGTTCAATTCAAATATTTTGTTTAGCCCTTGTGGTAAATAAGAGAAACTCAACATTCTTGATTGTGCAAAGATTGTGTAAATTATATCTTTGAAGTTTGAACACACTGAGGCATATGTGAAAAGATGAGGGAAACACAGAGTGAGTTTGTGTAAATACATCAGTACAGATTTCCTGTCTCAACATCTGTTCTGTATGTTACTTTCAGTTTTCACGACTGTAGACAGTTCAGTGCTTTATGATTTAAACAACATCATCCAGAAGGTACATGTTGTAACAAACCTGACTAAAACTTAATGTAAAAAAAAAAAACATTGTCGAATAAATGGGTACTTTAAAAAAATAATAAAAAAAAAATCTTATGCTTTTATTAAGGTCACTAAGGTCAACCAATCAAGGCAAATGTATTGTTTCCTATTCCTGATGTAGGGATGGATGTTCAGTTTGCCATTGTGTTTTTTTTTTTGTGTGTGTGTTTTAAATTGAGCTAAAGTCACTGTTGCATGTATTTTTACATTTTTCTTTTAGTTTGCTCTGCTTACTTCAAGCTAAAGCTATAGCACAGACCATGCCCTACATAGTAGACATTCAGTTCTTCTCAATCTAGGAGTTGTGCTCCACTCCATATCCCCTACCTGGAGGAACCCAAGTGGTTCCCAGACCAGAAGGGACATACAGTCATTCCTAATACATCTAAGTCTTCATCAGGGGTTTTTCCAAGTGAAATGTGGTGTGCATGTTAAGGGGGACCTATTATGCAAAATCATATTTTGCACATTTTTGTACTTCCAATTAGGTCTCAACTGTTTCTGAAAATAGCCCAAGCGCTTTAGAAAACCACTCAGATTTTTTCAGGTAATATGATAACGTTTTACGGTGTCTTGAAAGTAAGACATTTCAATAACCTCCCGATTGTTAAGTCACAATTGACAGGCACTGCACCATTACATTGTAACCCAAGTGATGGTCACCTGGTTTTACCACTGAACAACGGCTGCTGGAAAAGAGTGTTTTATTGTATACTTAACATCCCAGAATTACTTGCCATATCATTGTTGGTTGTGGAGGAGGCTCTACTTCTTCTGCTTTTGTGTCAGATTTGAGGTCAAAGATATACGTTTGAATAATTGCACAACAGTTTCCAGCCACTTTCATATGAGTGTAAAAGTTGAGTTGGTGGGGAGTAACCATATGACAGCAGCAACATATTTGGATTTTAAGTGACAAGAGGCCCTAAAACAGCTCATTATGAAAGGAGTTCAAAACTGAGCAGACTAAAATCCTATTATCTTAGAATGATTTTGTGCAAAAAATGTAATGAACATATTTTGTAGAGCAGATAGACCTACCCTAACCTGTTCAATGAAGTATAATAGGTCCCCTTTAAAATTAAAGATGGGGGCATCCAGGGGCTACACAGATCTGCACTGCCTTAAGTGTCTCCTTTTGATGCAGAGGATTAACAGCTCTTATTTTTCTCCCTTTCCCACTAGGCTGTGTATCACTGCAGAGGATGGTTTGATCTTAGTAGGTTTTTAACATTGAACAAATAAAGTGAAAGTCACTTCAGGAGCTGTTTTTTAGATAACAGACAAAGATGATATTTTGAGGAGAAGGTACATCCTAAAAATACCCATATGTCCCAAACTAAACAACTCTTAAAGTTGAATCAACCACAGTGTTTGCCTGATAAACCTCATCAGTGGCTTCTGAGGTCCAGAGAAGGATAGACCAGGTCAGTGAGGACATGTTGCACAATATATATTGTGAAGCCCTGGGATTAACAATGGATACTCACTGGTTCAGTGAAGATGTGAACATTGTTCACTATGTAATCCACAACACTCCTGATGTTCCAACACATCGTAATTTTTTTTATCTCTTTGTGTCAACACAACTGTACCTTTTATAAAAATAGATGTTTTATTACTCCCATCTTGGCTCACCCCACCTGTATTATTCTGCTTCTATTTATGGCCGAAATTTCAACTGACCGCTTGTCAAACAAATTGGAAGCGATGACATGATTTGTGATGGTGAAATCTAGTGGTTCTTCATGGATCCTGGAACAAGATAAACTGATCCAGATTAATGAGTTCTATAATTGATAAGAACAACAAGGTCATTTATGTAAATCCTTTTCTGATAGACTCCAACACATTCTCAAATAAACGATCCATCAAAGACAAATGCTACATAAATGAGCAATACCAATATGACATGTCTGAGTAGCTGTTGCAAAGGTTAAAAATCTTACATTTTCCATTGCGTGGTTCAACAAGTCTATATAATGCAGTGGTCTACCTTGGTACCAGACTGGTCGACAAATATTTGGAGTGCCATTCTCTTCTCTATCTGTAATCACAGCGAGCATTAGCCTCCGACTAAGAATAGCTGATCAGATAATACTACTGCAAAGACATTAGTGGAACATTACACACACATTAAACAGCCAAGCATCCTATCATTGCTCCGACAACACAACCAGAGCCAAAAAAGACTGTTCACCAGATGAAGCGATAGCCGTGTACTTGGGATTCAGTTGGTGTTCACAAGCTTTGGAGTTCAAGAACAAAGGAAAGTACTGCTACTGATGTTGACAAGCTGAGACCTCAGAGTTTGAAATTTGACAGGTAATTAAAATGATGACGTTCTCAAATTTATTTCTAAGTCTGCTTTTTAAAGAAAGGTAAGTATTCACTTTTTCTTCAGTCTCTCAACTCTGACATAACCCATCAGGTTTTATCCCTCTTATTTCTAAACTTGTTCTCTTCTTGTTGACTGAGAATCCTTCAACTTTCACAGCAGGGTTGTGTTTTACATTTCTTATTTTCTAATTTGTTAGGTTTATTTGGAAGAACATTAAATTGTTCATGCGTCCTATAAAAACTTTTGGCATTATGTTTTTTTTTTTTTCTCACAAGTTCTTGTCAGATCTTACTCTGCTTTCATGAATAGACTCATTAGGTTCAGGGGCAATATTTGTCTGTATTTTATCTGGGGTAGCAAGTAAGTAAGTAAGTATTTAAACAAATAACGACCATTATAGCTCTGTCCTTGCATTTTTATGTTCTAAATTTCTGAGGAACTCGTGGTCTTTATTCAATTTTAAGGGGCATGACATGCACCATTTCCCATATCAACAATGTGTTTAAAATATAAAGCCAAAGAAAATGCTTTTAAAAAGGAGGCCTGTTTATCTACATGTGGAGATAAGTTGGCTTTTAAGAAAGCTGGAGAGAGTAAAAAATATTCAGCAGATAACAGGAAGGCTAACAGAATACAGTAAAGTTGCTCCTTAACTCCTTTTGAACTTTTAATCCCCATCATTGAGCATACTGGATTTGTAAATGTTCACAGCTGTTATAGAAATCTGTTGGTCTCTTAAGGCACAGACATTCTGGAAAGAATACATGAAAAGAAACTGCTGGGCTAGTAGTTGCCAACAAAATATGAGCATTTGTTCTTTAAATTTTCAAACTTAGGATTTTGAACATATCTTTATATTTTTAATTTATTTTTATTTTCAAGAAAGCCTCTTACATTAAATTAAACATACTGACACCTTCACCTTATTATGCTAGACCACTCTACACATTGTGTAATGTTCACACCCACTTTTATAGACTCAAAACGTCATTAAACATTTACACACTCGCTATTATGTGCACACACATCTAGCATTCAGGCTTAGTTTAATAAGCCACATTTTATTCCCCATCTGCAAGGACACTTAACCTCAGAATGTCTGTGTAAATGTGGGTGAGGGTTTGTGGATGGCCAAACAAGAGCTCATTCTCTGTCTGTGTTTTTATTCATGGGGGGTGAGCCTTGAATAGAGAGACCTCTATCTGTCACACCCATCAAAAACCACAAACACACACATAGAAGAGAGACTCATGGGTCAGAAACTCAAGGCCTTAGCCCCAGATGATGCTGTTAGGGATGAGGAAACCTGCCTGCTGGGCACGACGTGTTCATGTACGAGTGCAGAAGCTGGATGTAACCACCAGCCACAGTGTGCCACAGTAAAATCAGTAGCTCTGTTCACTGTGGTACCGTTTCAGGACTGTGTGATTTATCTATGCTGATATAAGTCTCCTCTGGCTTCTTAATGAGTTATTACAAGTATCTTTACCTGTGAAGCTTCTCTCTGCTACTGGCCTTATAACTAACCTGGAAATGAGAGGATTTGGCTGCAGTAAATAGTGATAATTTACACAGAATTCCTTCTGCACATTAAAAGCTGGAGGCTGTGACTTCATATTAGACAAATTCAAAACTCATGATTAGCAAACAGTTATTATAATAAACTTCCTAAAAGCAGATACTGAAGACACAAATCTGCCAGTAGGCACACTGTAATTTAGTTGATATCTATTATCCCATAATTTATGAGTATTTTGATGTCAAATTTGTGTAATTATTACTATGAGTTAGGGTTACAGTGCAATTGTTTTCAGGGCAGCAGAGCATCCTCTCAAATCATCATGAAGCGCAGGCATTTCCAACTTTTTCCTCAGTCTTTTATTTTGTAGATGTGGCTGTATTCCCTCTAAGAATGGATGGTTCATCTGATGTGTATCAATCTACTCAGCTGACTGAGTACCAGTTCATAAATTTCCAAAAGTGTCCACAGCACAGTATAATATTCTTCCAGATTCCTGTTGCAGAGATTAAAAAAGCAATTAATTAATTACCAATTACTTTAGATGTCTACAGGACATCAAAAATTATCTAATGTTGTTAATTTACTGTTCAGAAGGAAAATGCATCACATTAAAAAAGATTCATCAAGTATTGGTGCACATTTGTACCAAGAATACCCAATCTTAAATTACAGATAAGGCAGAAGATTTCCAAATCTTTCTATTGAATGTCCCTTTTTGCTGTGGAGACACTTGGTGAATAATCAAGAAAATCTACCAAATTCACTATCAAATCATAAGTGCTTGGAAACAGATTATGAGTATGTTTCATTTTCCTGAAATAATATTTCAAAAAATGCTTTGTGTCAATCTATTTTTTCAGAGTCTGACTCATATCCTTGTCCTTATCTGTATTTTGAGAAGCTTTCCAAGAGGACAATAATGAGCAACAGCTTTTATCTGGATTCATTGCTTAATGGATAGATCTTAACAACATGCTAATGCATAAAGAACATTGCTAATGGGTGAAGAATAGCACAGCAGCTAATGGTAAACGTTGAGGGGCAACACTAATGTGCTTGAAAGGCTGCTGCAAATTAGCAACAGAAACTGTCAGAGTAATGTTTAGATGTAGAGTGTGTACGAAGTGGAGTGTGGCGATAATATGAAGTCTTAGCTGTTTCAAATTTTTAGTGATTTGGTCGTTTATACCCAGTTTTTTTCAGTGATAAAATGAGTCGTCTGCATGACTATTGAAGATACTTTTTACCAGCATTGCAATTTATTATAATTTTCAATAATGTACTTGCAGTTCGTTTAGGTCGAAAATGGAAGGAAGTTGTGACATTAGGATAAGAAATAGTGAAGAGGACCTGGAGCTGGACAAAGCTCTGGCCTGAAGGATAGTAGCTATGGGAGGATTTCTAAGCAACCAAAGCAGACCACAGGCAGGGATCTGACATTGCCTTTGATAAGACCTCTACAGACTCAAATATAAGATCAAGTAAGACACCAGTTAGGTCCAAGTTCAAATTAACTTCAAAGAAAATAAGGCAAAAATAATCTTAAAATTTACAATAAACTGTTAAAATGTATTTATATTGATGTCTAATCCCAATGTGCTAGGAACAAAACAAGACATGAACGTGTTCTTTCCTGTTTTCGCATGTATGACTGCGTATGGTTGCATGTGTGAATCTGTGGTCTGGATCATGTCTGTGATCCCAGGTGGGCTGCAGGGGAGGAGCACAACAACAAAAAGAGATGCAGCGGCAGGAAATAGAAGGAAGACACTCTCCCTTCTCCCTTTTATCTTTCTCCTAGCCCTCTGTTTCAAGAGGAAAAACAAGGAGTGTGCTCTACCCTTCTCTCTCCCTGTGTCCAATTCTCAGACATCGTTTGATGCCTTTCAAGTCAACCAGATGAGCTTTCCGGTTGCCAGGTACCCTAACAGAAAGATCTGTGCGTGCAGGATTTGGCATGAGGCCTAATTACTTTTAAGTCTTAGACAGGTAGGCGGAAGGTGTATGTGAGTATTTCTTTGTATAAGAAAATATGAGCTTTGAACTGATTTGTTCTGTTACCTTGTTCCTGGTTTTTATGGGAGCTGTAAGCAGGCCAGTGGATCTGAAGGATTTTCTGGCACTTTGCCACCATCAGATAGGATAGAGCATATACTCTACAGAAGAGTCGAGTCTAAACCCTGCTTAGAAAACACAACAGTGTTTGTATAATATGTAGTTCTTTTTGTTAAACGGTGATGAGATTTAGTAAATAACAGAGTTCAGGCTTTGTCGACTTCATTATTCATCTGAATTGACCTTAAATAGCAGTTAGCTTAAAGGTTAATGAAAGGAAGATTGATGTGATATATTTTAATCCTCATGATCTCGGCTCTACTACTGTTGATCTCTCTTCACCTATCTAGGATCAAAAAATTGCCTCAAACTTGATTTATGTCAATTCAGCTATCAAATCCTGCTTTTTTTTTTTACCTGTGGCAAATGGCCAAAACAAAGTCTGTCTGGAAGTACAGACTTCAAACTTATGCATCCGTCCTACAACACCTGATTCAAAGGTTAAATTACTTTCTTGGCTTGTCAGTTAGTTTTAAAAAGGCCATTAAGCATTCCTTTGATTAAATTTGCAATGTTTGGGAATCATCCAAACATTGCAAGGTCGTGGCACTTGAGGACAGAAGTTGCAGACGCGTGCCATGTCCCATCATGCTCTAAGCCAGCTGACCAAATATTTTTGATTCTCCCCAAAACCTCCTCCAAAACCAGAGGGGACAGTCTTATCAGTTGTTGTTCAAAGTTGTGGCAAAAGCTCCTGATGAGTGTTAGGCAGGCTCTACGTCTCACTGTTTTTAATTCCCATTTAACCCTCTTTTACTATTACACTGTCTTAGTTGCTTGTGATTTTATCGCAATCCTGTTATTATTATTTTTTTTTTTTTTGCTTTACTCTAGCTTTATTTGCATGTTGCTTTATTGTACAGTACTTTGGTCAGCTGCAATTATTGTTTTTAAATATCCTTAATAAAAGTCCCAACTGTGTGTGCAAGTATGCTCAATTTCTTTCTGTCTTTCTATCAGAACACGTCAGGAAATGATGTTATGCTCATTCATTTTGCTACTTCCCGAATCATTTCCCCTTAAACTCCTTCCTGGTTTTCTTTTAAGCACAAACCACAGACATGATCAGGAGCTTTCCCTGGCAAACAATACTAATTACAGATTTTTATTTGTAGTTCTGCCCTGTAATAATGGCGTCTATTGGTGTGTGTGTGTGTGTGTGTGTGTGTGTGTGTGTGTGTGTGTGTGTGTGTGTGTGTGTGTGAGTGAGAGAGAGAGAGAGAGAGAGAGAGAGAGAGAGAGAGAGAGAGAAAGCAAATGAGAGAAATAGTCACAAAAGGAAAAACGTGTTAAGTCTCTTTTTTGATATTAAGCCTTAGTTCACCATACACAAACACAGACATAAAGCCCAAATGGGAACAAACTTAGGTCTGAAGCACTGTTCTTATGCAGTGTCTTTGTACTGAGCTTACAGCAGATGAAAAAGTAATATCACCAGTCTTGTGGTGTTTTCAAAGCCAGATGTAGACTAGCAGCTGTAATATGCAATGCCCCATGTGAGCTACCTGATGTTTTCCTGTTCTGAGGACACAGCAAAGTTCAATGGGTACAGCATGTAATGGAGGAGATTGCATCAATGCATGAAAATAGGGTTTTAAAGTTTACATTGGCCTAATAAAACAAATTTGTACAATGCAATTCTGATAATAAACTGTATAATGAAGTTAAAATGATTTATCGGCGTTTTCTCTTTGTTGTTGTAGATATTCTTATGAGACTAATACCGCTGTGACAGGAAATGAAACATGTACAACATAAATGATTGATTTTAATATTGTCAACCTATGATAACTCTACAAGGACAGTTCTGGTCTTAAAGGAACAGGGATGCTAATCAGAGCATCATCAATCTCTATGAAACATTATCTTGTGCATAATGTCAAGTATTTCTTGTAGCCAGGTAAATCTAGAGTCTCAATATCCATCAGTATTTACACTATGAGAAAAAAAGTACTTTCTACAAAACTTTGCAAAAACACAAACACACAGGAAACACAAACACACTGGATCTCCATTGTCTTTTTTGTTGAAGAAATCTTGTATGAATCCAAACCTAGTATAACTTGCATCTCCTGCAAATACCTGCCCACCAATTCCAGTGACAGCTTAAGTAATCTTGATGAATCTTCTCCTGCTACATTTCCATTTCATAACTATTGCTCCTGACTCAACTTGAAACAAGCCACAACTTCTTTAATACCAGAGTGAGTTACTGTAGCTACTGATTGAGGCTGAGCCACCAGATGTAGCTACATTCTTTAAAGTGTTCTTCATGAGGATTTCTTCGCATTGTAATAAACTGTAATCATGAGATTTTCCAAAAAAATAAATACATTCATTTACTTCTAGGTAACTGTCACATAACATGAAGTTGATAAATTAGAAGAGCAGTTAAATGCTTTTGTGAAATCAGTTTTTTACCAGAAGGAAACCTTTACGAAGTTGAAGCCATGCCTCCCCCTTAAAGGCCTGGAAAAACTTCTCCATGCTTTCCTAATGTATTGTCAAGACTTCTCTAATGCTCTTTAAGTCTGTCTAGATCAATTCTCTCTGCATTGTTTAAACTCTGTTGAAAATGCAGCGGTACATCTTTTAACTGGCACCAAAACACCATGAAGAAATGACTCCAGACTTGTAATCTAACAACCGGCTTCCTCTTAGCTCCTGAATTTATTTCAAATGCTGCGGTTTTTAAGGCTTTAAGAGATGTACTTCTGTAATACTTAGGTGAAACTCTGCAGGAGAACGGCAGTCCAACAGTCGTTTTTTTCATGGTTGTTTCACAACTTGAATAAAAAACAATGTGCTTCAGCAGTTGTCTCAAATCTGTGGAATAGGCTATTTTTCATTGACGCACTATGTAAACAGTACCAACATTTTAAACTTTGCTTAACACCATTTCTTTTATTAGATCATAATATCTAATAAGAATGTATGTGGTTCGACATTTGATTGTTGTTTTCTTCAAATGAAGGGGAAAATGAGGCTGATGACAGCTGACTGAGACAAACGCCTTGGAGAAATCTACAAATAAAGCAGCACAGTGTTGTTTTCCAAAGCAGACCACATTTTCTTTGCTCTTTTTACTGTATCTTAATTTCATGTTTCAACTGATTCTGATTTGGTCAGAATCTGTTGTTCTAGAATTGACTGTGGCATGAATAAATGAGTGAAAGTATTAAAAATGCTTGTAAGGCCAGAGGGTTAGAGATGGTTGAGTATTTTGAGGGATTCTGTTTGATGAACCAAAAATAGTTTATTCCAGACGACTTTTATTCTGTGGTTCCATCTTAACCATGTGATGTTTGTCTTGCTGTTTTTGTGGATGTATTTTGGTTGTGATAAAGAAATAAATTCATTAATACATAAAAGCGATCCCTGCTAATGCTGACAGACATCAAATCAGCTTTTAGAATTTTTTTAAACATTGTGTCCTAAAAACAGTCAATTGATTAATATTATTAAAGTTAAATCAATATGTGTGGTTGGTGACATATCAAAAAGGTAACAGCACAGCAAATGGAAGCACAGTGAAAGATACACATGTGAAATCTGAGAACTTACTCCGCACACTGATGTGCTGCCTCGACGTACACTTTGTATATTTGTGTGTATCTAATGATCCTCCTGTCGCCTTCTCAGTGTCTCCCACACCTCCCCTTCTCATTAGCGGTGACGCCTGAGTGGATTAACCACACACATGTGCACATCTAGCACACACAGACAAACCAGGCACTAATGAAAGTAGAGCCCATCAAAGAGAATCTGCTCGTGTTAAGGCAAGACAAACCATCATAAAACACTAGAAGCCCCTTTGTGGTAGTAGTGTGTTTCTGTGTGTGTGAGTCTTAGAGGCAGGAGCCAGCAAAGAAGATCTACTTTGTTTTACGTATGTTTATGCTTTTAGAATCCTGTGTATATCTACGACATCTGGTTATTGTTTTCAGGATTATATAAACTAGTAATACACTAAAAGAGATTAAGCCCTACAAAAGAAGACAAAAATCAGAGACGGAAATGGAAATAAATATGAGAAGAAAACTCACTTAAGAATTGAACACAGACCAAGATATCAGCCTTTCTGATCTAATGTGATTCAATCAAACTGACAGATGGAAGAGCAGACTGAAAGAAGAGTATGGATGAAAATATACAAGTGGCAATCACAGGCCACAGAAATCCAACTGAGGATGTGAGTGTGATCCAATTTAAACAAACGCCAGTGGGAACAGACCTGCTTAGTATATGCCTGTAAAAGTGAAGACAGTTTTTCTTTTCTTCAAATGATTTCAGAAATATCCTGTCCATAAAACTGTTTTTTAAAAACATTTTACTCAAAAGGTTTGTACAACTGCAAACAAAACAATAGATGCTAACTAATAAAAAGTGGTGTAAATTAATAACAATGTTTAGCCAGATGTATCACAATTGTGCCATAAAAGCATAACAAATACTTTCAGAGACCTCCCTGCAACTACAGACTTTGACCATGATGAAAAACAACAACAACAACAAAAAGGCTCATTATCAAGAATGGCAGAGAATCTTACAGGTAACATGTAACAAGTAACATGTTTATATGAGAAAAAGAAAATCCCTCTTATTGAAAAAGCATCCCTCAAGGCTCTGTGATAGGCACAACACTTGTAATATTTCATAATGAATGTTCCAGATGCATCTCTCCAGCTTTGTGATGTTTATTGTCATGGAAACGCAGTTGACCTAATGTGGTCATTTGCAGGTTGTTTTTGGCAGTCACAATTGTTCCACTGGAAAAAAAAAAACAAAACAAAACAAAAATAGACAATAATAAAAATCCAAGCAGTTATCTCTGCTTTATATCAACATGAGGTACTTAAATTAAACTTGCGCCTTCCTTTCTTTTGAACCATTTAAAATTTTACAGTGTCTAAAATGTATGCTCCATCCTTCTCTGTATGGATTTTGTACTTACATGATTTTAAATATGAAACTTTTTTTCATTTGTTTTACAGTACACAGGTGTTTCTCTCGATGATTAAATTTTAACTCAAGGGTAAAAAACGGCTAAAATGAAAAGGAACATGTTAGTAATCAATCTCAGCGACTCAACACAAGCTAATTCATTTAAACATTTCTTTAAGCATAAACGTTAGATCAGCTGATTCATATAAGGTTCAGTCATATAAGGTTTTTGCTGAATTTGATTGACAGCAGTGAGAGGTATAACACTGTCTGATACAATGAGGAACATGATATAACATTGTACAGACACTGAACAGGTAGCGTCAAGGCTCTGGTCAGGATTTATTGTCATCTGTTAAGAATGAAGTTCTGATGAATTTTAAGATTATTTGGTTTGATAGAATGACCTATAAATGGAGAAAAATGTAAGTATTTAACTGCAAAGAAAAGTAGAAAATCAACTTACAGAGGACTACATGTTCCTACCTTTCTTGACTTTCTTCGACGGTTTCTTCTTGATGAATTTGGTCATTTCTTGTGCAGGTTCCAGCTCCTCCCCATCACCAGAAACCTCTGCTATTGGCTCAACACCTCCTGTGAGTAAAACATAAACAATAATACTTACATACTATGATATAATAGGTACATGTCTTAATGACATAGCTGAAAGAAGTGGAACATCTTCACAGAAGACAGGCACCACAAGATCTTTGTTTTCTTGTTTTACCAGGTTTTCAGCAGCTCATCAACCTTCTACCAACAAACTGATGTTGCAAAATCCAAAACATTTAGAAAATCTTTTCAAGTGGGTATATTGTAAAACTAAAATTACACTTAGACTGCAAATGTTATCCCCTAAGCTGCTAAAATAATTAGGTTGGTAGAAAAAAGTGCCTCAAAGTAAGAAGCAATTTTAAAACAGTTATTTTAATTGTGGGTACATAAGAAAAAAAAAACAAGGTTTTTAAAGGCCTTTTAAAACTTTTCAACGCCTGCTTTAAGATTCACATAGCCTAATCAGTTGTTCTCTAGACAAAACGCGTAATTTATCAAAATAAGTAATTTATGTTCCAGACATGAACAAAATTCAGACTGTTTGCTTTCTGATTACACAGACAAAGGAGAAGTTAAAAGTCCTGAGATAAATTTCTTTTCTCCTTGGTTCAGAGCTAAACTTTAATTGGGATGATTCAAGTTGCTATTTACCCTTTGTTTTAATCCAGTCTATTTTTGTTTCAATGTTTTACAATGTGTCTTAACCAGTAGTTGTAAAAGTTTGGGTTTATTTAATGTCATATAAGCAGCAATGTCTATATGACGGAAACAACATATAATAACAAATTCGTTTAATTATTTAATAAATAAATAAACATACCAACAATTGACACATAAAAAAGCTTCATGTTTTTTATAAAGTTCCTAGAAGAACTTGATTCAGAACTTGACATCTTCCTTTTTTGTGGATCATTTTTTTCCTTAAAACTGATTTTAAACACTCATGTTTTCTCTGCACTGTTTGTATATTTCTAAAAGAATACGTAAAGATAACGCAAAGATTAGATCCAATTTCAGAAGAATATAAGCGTAGCTCTGAACAAGTGTTTGGATGGACATGTGGTGTGTGTGTGCGTGCGTGCGTGCGTGCGTGCGTGCGTGCGTGCGTGCGTGTGTGTGTGTGAACTAGGATGTGTGACGTTGTGATTGTGTGATTTTGTGTATGTGTGAGATAAAAATCCCCAGCAGAATCCCCTGGATCAGTCTGGATTTAAGGAGCTCCTGAGGCCGATGAATTGGACGCCTTGTCTCGCCCTCTCTACCCCATCTTACAGTCTCCTCCTCCCCTCATCTCTCTGTCTCCTGCTGCCTCCCATCCTTACTTCTTCTGCTTGTGTCTTTCAACACTTTGAGACTTTTTCTCTACCTGCTTCTCAATCTATATCTCAACTCTCTCGTTCTACTTCGTCATCTATCCTCTTTTATTCTTTTAACCTGGCTCTTGTGCTTTTTCTCACATTTCTTCAGTCCCTCCTTCTCTCCCCGTCTTATCCCACCCTTTCCCTGATTTCCTCTGATCCCTTAGGATTGTGTCCAGTTTCAGGGTATTTTCAGTTAACGTGCACAGCACACACTGTGCCATTGTGTATGTGTGCATTTACGAGACAGAGCGTGCATGTGTGTCTGCCATCAAGTCTACCTTAAGGTGTCTGAGAATGTGTGTGTGTCTCCATCTCCCCCTCTGCGTCTACATTTGTGTGTGTTAAGATTATGGTAAGCCCTCTCTAATATTTATCCTGGTCTTTTTTAAAGCCAATCTTGTTCCCTTTGGTGAGACCACAGCCTGTGGCTTCACACACACACAGCCACACACTCAACGTCAGTTGTTTGAAACGGGATAGGCCTCACTCCTAATTGGGCAGGTGTTTTTCCAGGGCAAGTTGTTTTTTTTTTAACACTGTCGTACAGTTCAATGGTACATATGAGGGTGTCTGTTTTAACCAAGGTTTAACATCAACATCAGGTAAGGAAATTAGTCACCTCTGGAGCAGCTTATGCTGAAAAAAAAATTGTAAAATCACATCGCATATAAGCCTTATCCTACGGCTAACCTCACACACATTCCTCCGACTCTTTTGCTTCCTGTAAATAGCAGGTATTTTGTCATCTGGTCAGTTTAATGCATTTCTATATTTCTTTTGGCAGGTCTAATGTCTATATTCAACTGTAGACAGGTTATTAGCAGCTTTACACAGTACAATTATTGTTAGGAGATGTAGTGGCAGTAATTGCTTCCATCACAGTAATTATTATTAGGATTTAAAACAAAACTACAACCAGTTGTTATACTAGCATCACAAACAAGATATATATAGATAGATTTTAATTTCTCATATTAGTACAGGTATAAAAATAATTTTTGTAAGAAATTACATCAAATGACAAAAGCATCAAAGTTTAACAGGTTAAAAAAGTTGCTGCCACCCTGATTCCTGTCCAGGCAGTTTTTTAGGTCAAGGCTCATGTTTTAAGCATAACATTACTTTTCTCAGACAAATGAGCATCTTTGTTTGTGTACTGGTGTGGAGCCAACTTACAACACTGCACTGCACACAAGAATGCACATTCAAATATGGAATCCAGGAAATTTAAGACTCAAAAAGACAAACTGTTAATTTTTAAATTAAAAGTAGAATGTGTAGAATATTTGAACATAAATGTAACACTTTAACACAACAAAATTTAATATCCAATTTTCATATGAAACAATATAACTTCTAAAGACTTGATGTGGCCTGTGGGTTGCAAAATGCAAATGTCTTCCCTGGAGACTTCCACCCTACTTAACCAATAGATCATAGAAAACCTATAACATATTCAAGTCTTTATTTGGTTCTGCTGTATAAAATTCATTCAAATATTCTTTGTGACATGAAAAATGTTGATTAAATCACAAAGTCTCCCATATTTGAATAAGTTGCAAGAGAAGGAGTAAAAGAAAAATGAGAAATCATTAGATGTTTTATGAGTAGCTATTTCCATCACAATATCCATCCCAATAGATTTTAATTGCTTTAAATGATATCTACGAAGCACAGTTACGGTCACATCAAAAGCCGTGATCCATGTTTGATCGTTCGGAACATTACAAGTTGCATAAACCAATGCGTGACAACTTTGAGACAGTTTTAGAGCAACTCTGGACAGGCTGTTTCAGGGGTTAAGCTGCTTCCAAAAGACGGGTCTGTTTTGGTCTGAAATGCGGACACACCAGAGCATTCCAGCTTTATTCTGGGCTGTGGTTTGAAGATGGGGGTGACACTGTGCTACTGTGGTTACCGGCAATTTGGCTGTGGGCTTTACGCTTTTTCAGTCCCCCCTCAAGGCACACATGTTCATACACCCACGTGTCCACACGTCGACTCATGTGCCGTACCCGCTCTAATCTGCTTTTGAAGGCACAGATCAAAATTTAGGAAGTGTGTAGCTGTAAATCGTATCTCACACACAGGATATGGATATATCATGAGCTGAATATTGTCTAATATTCTCTAAGCAGGTTATTGACATAATGGTGACATTGGTTGGATTTGTTGGATGATGAACCTCAGGTAGTGGCGAATTCTCCCCTAAAATAGCACCCTGCTGATTTATATATAGCGATGTGGAGGAGAACTCTACAATTTGGAAACCCCACACAGACAGAACACAGACAGCTGCTCAGAATTACACACATAACATGACCTACACTTAAACACATTACATGTAGTTTCCTGTGCCGACCCTCACGTATCCATGCACAGATACATGTATGTGTATGCAAATAGTGAAGGACGCATAAACGTTGCCCATCTTCTCCCCTCTCTTTAATTCTGAAATAGATGCTGGACCCAAACCACAGCTACCAGTGGAAGAAAGTGAAAATAGCCTGTGTGGATAGGAGAAAATGTGCGTGCTCGCTTCAAATGGACTGTGACTTTATTAACTGGGGGAAAAACCCTTGAAATAAAGTTTAAAAAAGTATTACATTCAAAAGGCACGACATGAGAAAATACACTTAAAAGATCAGAGGAGGGCAATGTGTCATCGAGGTGGAATAAAAATGCTCACTGTAATTAATACTGACAATAAGTTGACTAATAATTTTAAAATTACATTAGTAAGCTTTATGCTTTTGGTTTGGGCGCGAATGTAACAGAAAAGGAAAATGAGAACCGCCTGAAATAACTGAAAAACTCAGACAAAAAAACACAACCCTGTCATTTTGCTGCCGGCCCCCTAGAGATGGAAAATATCTTAATTCAGTCAGTGATTCAGACTGACAGGGGAAAGTGTGTGACTTCTCTGGCTTCGGGTAGAAAAAAAAGATAAAAAGCCACCCTATCTTTATCTCCTCCCAACTGCATTTACTACACCACAGAAGTAAGGAGTATGTTTTTTACGTGCTCGTTGCTTTGTGATTATCTCCAGAAATGAGATATTTTACTGTTTTTCAGAAAATATTAGTTATTAATACTCAAGCAAAAGACACTCTGGAGCATAGATTCTGAAAATCGAGATTACAATCCAAGTGAGAATCGAATGGCGAGTGAAGGTGGTCCCAGTCTACCTTATTTTTTTGATGCTGCCAACAGAAGACGGACCAACAGTTGTGTGGGAAAGAACCAATCACAGCGCAGTATGCTGCTACAACGCCAACCAATAATAATTATAGTATTTCAAAGACAAGTGCCTTGTTTAGCAGTATGCAGCGGTAAGGGGTGTGACGATACCTAAAACTCACAAAACAAGTCGAAACACGACACCGAGTTAACAAGAATGAGACGGGATTTTAATGTTACTAAATCAAGTTTATGCTGCAAAAAGCCCTTCCTACGTTCTGCAATTTTTATTGATTTTTGCCACAAACTCAACATTTCCTTTTATCTCTTCATCATAGGAACAGTGGTTCACTATGTATGGTCTACAGTAGAACATTTTTCAGCATGAGCTGCGATTGTGATGTAGCTCAGCAAACCACTAGACGAACAGCCACTGGTTGTTATAGCGATTCCTTCTGCCTCCTTCAGCATCTAAACAGTTTGGCTGCCCTCACATGTTGTTTGCATGTTGTCTGTTACTCCCGTTGGAAACATAAAAAGCTGGCAAACAAAGGATTTAAGAGTATTTAGGATATCTTCTATCAAAACTTCATCAGGTGAAGCCAGGCTGACTGCAACCAGCTAGTGGTCATGAGACAAAATATGTTTTAAAATTGAGAGATCTTGGAAGTCAAGATCTTGTTACACCCTGGTGAAATAGAAAAACAGGTTTTTGTCCACACACAAATAATTGGAGCCTCAAAGAAAATAAGCTACAAACTGAATGTCACATCCAAACAAGGAGCAATCAGTCTAACTTTATTGTATCACCTCAGAAAACAACAACTTAAGGAGATAGATATATATATATTATAGCTATATGTGTTCCTTCTTTATTTTTAAATATTTGAGCCTCTTAGTAACAAGTAATTATAGGCATAAAATTACATTTTTGGGGTGTAATTTACAACCAGTTTTGAAGGGATTTATTCTTCACTACCTCTTCTGGAAATTAAATGTTTGAACTTTGCTCTAGAGCTGTGTAAGACATCTGATCCATTGCATAAGTTTTAGTGCCTCAGGGAGAATGAAAAAAAAAAAAAGTTAATCTAAAGTTCTGCTAAAATGATATACTAAGTTTGTTTTCTGAAAAGAATTACGCAGTCAAACTAATAAAAAAGTTGTTTTTTTTATTAATATTCCTTTAACATTAGTAAATTAATAGTTAAACCAACTTATGGAAGTTGATTTGTACTAATCCATTGATAAATAGTTGATTTAAAACATACAATTATGATAATGAGAATGTTTCTTGGATGAATTAATTCTGTTCATCTGTGTTAATTACAGCACTTAAGAACAAAAGCTTCCAGCTGCTACTGGCTCATTTTAAACATACTGCTGATGATTTTGTTGCATGAGGCGGTTCTGTTCAGGCGGTTTTTATTTCCAGGAAACTACCAGAAACACATTAACACCGACACACACACTTCCTGCCAGTGAAGTGCAACTTCATGTGTTGTATCCCCAGTGTGTACATGTCTCTTTTTGTGTTGTTGTGGTCTTGGAGAGGGGAAACGATTTCCGTAAGTGTTGTTGGAAAAGCAAACAAGTGTGTATGTTTACAGGCGGGTGAGAAAGCAAGATCTGAGAAGCCTGTTTACTGCTGCGCTCCGTGTGTGTATGTGTGTGTGAAGTTTGGTAGAAGCCCAAAATGAAGTCCAAGACTCCATGATTAAAAAAAACAAAAAAAACACTCAGTCACTCCTTTCATACATGCAAATACTGTAATTTTTAATCTATTATTTAACGGTATTTTTGAAAAAAGCAACAGGAATTTATGCTAGAGTTGTAATAAGAGTGCAGGGCACTTAATTTTAATTATTTATGAGATATGTCTTATAAATAAGCCCACCAAGTAATAAATTATAGGGTTCTTAAAATTTAGCATTTGGTTGTTTTACACATACAAAACAACAACATATTTAAACATATTTTGTAAACATTTTTAAGTCATTACTTAGAATAAAAACTTAGAAAATCTAGAAAATTGTCCAACCCAGTTGCACATTTCTTGAATTTGTATATACCAATTCTAATAATGTTTTTCCAATGTTGTAAATTTGCAGTTACTGTAAAGTCTCTTTTGTCTTTGTTGTCATAATTGATGTTGTGTAAACGTGCATGCCTTTCACTTTGCTGCTGGTACACCTAAATGTGCAAAATATGTTTCACTACCAAGAAAAAAAATTCCACAAATTCACATTTTTACAACAGAAAACCTTGCATGATTAACTATCATCAACATCAAAGTTTACAGTCACTATATCTGCTTTAGCTGCCCATCTAATTTCATTTCATCCTCCTCTTTATCTTCCCCTTCTTACTCACCTGGAGCAGCAAGATTCTGAATCTGTGCAGGGATCTGGACATTAGCTTCAGAGGCCAGGGTGAGCCGGCCTCCCTTCCCGATGCGATCACAGAGCAGGGCTATGTGTTTCTTGAGGCGGGTGGTGTCTTGGGGAAGGCCCAGCACGGGGCCGCCTGCCTGGGCCAGAGAAGTGGCCTGGTCCTTGGGGCTTCGCGACAAGCAGCTCCGGAGAAGGTGAGAGACAGCCGCATCACAGCTCTCCTCCCAGCCCTGATGAAACAGGAGGAACATTTAACATGGATCACAGAGAGAGATAATGTGTGTGTGTTAGCACTGCAACAAATATAAGAGTAACATGATGGTCTAAATGACTATCTGCGACTAATGTAACCTTTACCTGGATTTTATGATGTTTATGTTTTAAAAATTATAATAAAAGAAAAAAGTACAATAAAGTAAAACAAGTTTCCAAACACCAGTGATGAAGGAAGTCAGACCAGTGAGGATCTCCATGTTGCTTTCATGAGTGTTGGTAGGATGGAAAGGGGAGATGGACAGAAGGATTGGGGTTTTGTCTGCAGCAAAGTGAGTGCTGCTCCAATTTGTTTTGGTGAACAAAAAGGAGAGCCAAAAAAAAAAAAAAAATTACTCAAGTAAGAGTAAAAAAGTATGTGGTAAAAAAAAAAAAAAAACACTCAATTTATCGGTTGTTGTACATTCCAACCCTCATTTACAGTCATGAGATATGGATTATGACTCAAAAAAGAAAAAAATAAATAAACTAACTAACTCCCAGATACAAGTGGCCAAAATGAGCTTTATTCAGAGGATTGCTGGACTGAGGTGTTCTTCCTTTACTATGATAGACAGGTTGGACCTTCATATACAGTATGATAGTGAGATGGATCACATCACAAACAAATCCTGGATACAAGAGTCTGAAATAAACTTCCTCTGTAGGGCTAGGCCTTATTGACAGGGTGAAGGTTCAGAGGAGGTTCATCTGGTTGGGGTTCAGAGGAGAGCTGCTGCTCCTCCTAAGCAAAAGGAGTCAGTGGAGGTGGTTTGGATATTTGATGAGACTCAACTCTGGACACATTCCTTTAAAGATCTCCTTGCACATGGAGACCCAATATCCCCTCCAAGGTCCAGATATTCCTTTTTCACTTGTAAATGCCTTGGAATCCTCCAACAAGCTTATAAGTGTCTTTGTGAAAACAGATTGCTCAGTTTAAGTTTATGAGGCTGTTACCTTAACAACACAAATTTAGATGTGCAAAGAACAACAGAAGAATGAGTAAAATGAGACAAATTTGACTATATACTACTGCATTTGCACCCATTGTCCTCCTGGAAAGTCTTGAATTGTGAGACATTAGAAAAAACTCATTATGAGTCAAACAGAAAACAACTTTCAAAAGTTCATTTTCATCTTAAGTACGAGGCAAAATGTGTGTGTTTGTTGCATGTAGGTATTAGAGGGGAAAGGGTGTGTTGACAGGTACCCTTCCCCCTTCTAAACCCTCCATTCCTTCCTTCCCCTGCCTGCCGCCACAATGATTGACCTGTAATGAGCCATAATGACAGGTAATCAGCTCCGTAATAATGGTGACAGAGTGATACTGACAGAAAGAAAGAAAGAAAGAAAGAAAAAAAAAGAAATGAAGGGCAGCAGACATAAAGAGATGGTTGTAAAAGGCCTAGGAGATGAGATGGTAAGATATATTAGAGACTGAGCACAAGATGAGTGGAAAGGTGAAGAACGATCAGAGATAATAACGAGGACAGTAGACGAGAAAAATCTTGAGAGAGAGAGAAATGAGAGGGGAGGAGGACAGATGGGAGTTGGGTGACCTGTTTGTATCACAATACCTCACCAGATTATCAAATACTTAAAACAAAATAACTGCAGGTTTCTGTGGAAACTTGGCAGGCTGAAGCACACACCCACTGACACAGACATTTCACATACTGTTGAACAATATTTAATATATTTAAGCCTGAAGTGCTGGGATTCGTCGCTGAGAGGGAGAGGAAGCAAACAAAGCAGAACAGGTTTGGACTGAGGGGTAGGACAAGAAATGAAGACAAATTGTCTTAACTTGTAGACTATACAGAAGGTAATGCACATTAATTTTAACAAGTATTGGATCAAATGATTATAAGAAATCACCATTTTATGAGCAAACTATAAATAAAAGCAGCTATAAAAACAACTTCTTCTGAGATTTCATTTGAAATAGTAGGACTTGGTGGTTAATCCTTTATTATATTTTATTTAATTTTTAATTGCTGCTGGAAAATTGTGATTTAATTTTGCCTGTTATTGAATCACAGCAAGCACACTTTACTGGGAGCTTTGAATATGCATGTTGGGTTCATTAGCTTTCTCTGACCAAAACTGTCCTTTAGGAGTCAGTGCAGATTTTCCTCTGAAGTGCCCATTCAGTGCCCATTGGAGACATTTATTGTGTTACCAAGGAAAAAAGTCAAACATGTTGACATATTGGTTTCATGCACCAAAAAAACAACAACTGCCCATCTGGCCTGATCATGCCACTTTCTACTTTTCAAACATTTGCTAAACCTAAAAGCATTCCAAAAACATTCAGGACACCACGTCTCACAGAGGAAAATCCTGGGTGGGACAGCAATGTCGCTGAACTGGCATGGATAGCAACAACCCTGAAATGCTCCCAAAGAGACAGGTAAAGGTTCAGAAAGTGATATCCCAGTTCTGACATCCCCATCAAGACTGGGAAAGTCATTTTGGAGACCGGAGTTACGCTTCTGTGACAACAATGTATCCAGTCTGTTTCCAAGGGAAACATCATTCACTTTAACTAAATGAGGGGAATCCTTTATCTGAAAGAATGTTTAAAAACAGGATTTGGTATTACATAATTGCTTCATTCATTGTCGATAAGAGGAAATTTTATCGACAATCAAATAGCTTGTTTTGGTTATGTAACACCAAAACAGGATTTGGTATTACGTAGCTCGTTCACTGATTGTTGATAAAATAAAATTTTAGGATGAGACAAGATTATTTATATATAGCAGTATTCATGAGAAGTGTTTTACAGAAAAAAATATCTAATGAACTGAGAATAAAAGAAAAACTTAAAAAAGACGAGATGCATCACATAAAAGCATAAAACCATAGACAATATTATAATACAAACAAACAACAATATGACATAATTTAAGACATTAGAAAGAGGAAACATATCCTGCACATCTCAGGTTTCCAGGCAGAGGAGAACAGAATAGAAATTCCACAGCTGTGGTTTTTCTCCAGTAAATCCCGGTCAGATTCATCTTCATATGCAGATCCTGCGTATGGAGCTGGTTCCTGTTTTTTGGAACCACCTGATGAGGTGGTACAAGCCCGACATAGCCAGGTATTTTTCAAGCGAATTGATTGGCAGCAGAATGAATTGTTTGATTGCCCTGTGGTTTTACTTACAAGGACAACTATGATGGTTTCAATCTACAGTCAGACCATCATCATAGTTGGCAAGATGTCATGCTGCAAAACAATAATTGCATGGTCAAATCTTTAGATCCAAACCTCTTTAGGAATTGTAGCAGAAAAGCGCATAGCTTCAACTAGGCGGGGAAACCCGCACCGAACAAATAAATCTAGAAATTTAGGAGAAATTAGAGAAAGTTGCAGGATTGGAGCTCTCAAGGAAAATAAAATGACAAGGGACTGAAAGCAGCTGTGAGGAAAATTGGGACTTTGAGCAAAAGTGATTGTAACATTACAAGCTTAGAAATAAACCTTGTTCTGAATTACAGGTCTAATTTACCAAGATTAAGCAGAACAAAATTAGAGAAAGTGTCACTTATGGATCATATATTGGATGTCTAAAAATTGTTTTTATTGTTATAGTATATGTGTTAGTGCTTTATTCTCGTTATAATTTACAGTCATTCTGATCCAGCCTGGAAGAATTTAAGCATTCATAGAAACCCTGTGTAAGGGATTAAGGGATTTAAAAGCTTTACAGTTGCCAAAACATTGTATAGTGGTTTTAAACACTCATAGAAAGAATTTTACAGCTTTGGAAAGTCATCACAGCAGCAAATATTTGTCTAAAATCACAGAGATTGAAAAATAAACAACGGAAACGTGTGCGTAACAAAAGGCTGACCACAAGGTTTGCCAGTGTCAGTCTGAATGGATTTAGATGCCAAAGTGTCCAATATGGTAATATGAAAGGACATTGATCATAAAAATAAGTAAATAAATGCAATTCTTAATTTTTATAAAACCAGTACCTGGCAGCATCTGCTAAAGTCTGCACGCAGCTCTAAGATTAAAGAAATGATGCTCATATCCTTCTACTTAAATCTGCTACTCCAATCATAGTTTTTTGCAAGACTGGAAAACAAGAAAGATATTTATATAAACACTAACTGCATGAAAAATGTAAACTGCATAAGGAAGGAAGAGAATATCATAAAAGAAACATCATAAATAACAGCAAAGAAATTAAGAATCTAGAAAACAGAAATGAGGGTGAGAACAGATGGATCTGAATTAAGGCATGGGAAATGGATGGAGAATATCAAAGATTAAATGATATAGGGGAAACAGAAATGTGGTACAAATCTAAAATGTCAGCAAAAGGTATGATTGAAATAAGATGTGGGGAGAAGGAAAAAGGTACTTGAAGTGATGGAAGAGGATGAAGAACAGACAAGCAGGACAAACACAGATGTGAAAAACTGAAGCAAGAGAAATTATGAAAAGAGCAGCTTTTCTTCTTGTCTGTTTAGTTAGCTGCAAAACAGACTCAGATTATGTTTTTTTATTATTTTTTTTTTACTTTTTCCCCTTAAGGAGACAAGATCTTTGTTTTCAGGGTAACAGCCCATGAGCTGTGAACCAAATCTGACTAGAGAAAAGACGGATAGCTAATATTATTTTCTCTATGTCAGGCCTCATCTATGACAAAAATGATAACATTTGCAACTGCAGTAACAGTTTAAGTTGGAATAATTTCTTGTAAAACTTGTTGGAAGTCTAGAAGCAAAGTAAGTCTTTTCTTTTCCTTCAACTCTCCTCTCTTTTGTCTCTCTCCTCCTCCTCATTATCTCTTCCACGCCTCTTTGTTTTCTGTTAATCCAGCACTTTAGCCGTCTATCCTCTTCTCTGACTTTATTCATGTTTGTGACATTCCAGGGATTTATCCCTCTTAAAGAAATCCCGTACTTGCACTCAGTTGCATTGACCTCACCTGCAGGGTCACAGAAAAGGTCAAAAGTCAAGAGTGGGCTGAGGTGGATTCACACTGGCACCTAAATAATTCCCTAAAAATCCAGAAGATTCTTTATTTTCTAATAAGATTAACTGCATTTTTTTGTAGCTGTATTAATAACAGATAAAACATATAGTCATTCCATGTTAGATAAGACACATTTCCACTACAAACTCCTGCCATTTACAGCTTGTGTACATGCATTTGATACACTTTAACACATTCATTTATAAAGTCATTGTTCATTATTTTGAAACCTTCACTTTAAGTCCAGTGTATAATTTGATGCATTTTTATTTTGGTGCTTCCTGTGTTATTATAAACCAAAGTGCTAAAAGTTCAGAGCTATTTTAAGCCAAAATATATGATGATCATTACATCATCACATTTTTATGCACACAGTCACATCACAGTGTGCCGTGTTGTCTGAAAATAGCTCGTCAGTCCACCTGTTTGCCGTAATGTTCTTGACGTGACCCTAATTATTACTAATTCACTTAATGCCAATAATCCAAGTTAAAAAAACAGACACACTTTCAAAGTCCATCGAGGCTTATCAGTTGTCCTTCTTAACTTATTTTTGTCCACAATTTATCATTCTCTCTCGTCCTTTGTTAGTTTTGTAAGACGCTTTACATGCAGCTGTTTTGATGTGACTGTGTAATGCTGGGACAGACAGACAGTTCTGGAAATAGACTTACTGGTAATGAAAGCTCCAGGGAACTGATCAGAGTCATGGAAAATTTAACACACTGACACGAACCAAAGATGGGCAGTTATAAAAATTAGAACACTGCACAAAAATTTACTAAGATTGTTCGGTAATTGTAAAAGAAGTTTTATAGCTTCTTTTACAGGCATCTAGCTACTTTCTCAGGTATGTTCTCTTACATGCCTGAGGATCACAAAAGGAATCCTAACCACTTTAATTTAATTTCTAAACCAACCACAATTAAACCTTTAACATGATATTATGGTTCATTAGGATGAAAACTTTGATCCCAATGATCCCTGTTCCAATTAGTGCTACTGGACTGAAAAAAGTGGTTAATCTAATGGAAATGATTCCAATAAAAAATAAAAACATACACAGCTTCTATTGGAAAAGAGGTCCTTTGCAGTGTGGTTGCAATAAATGCTGGAGCTCTGTCAACAAAGCTGTTTATAGAGCCAAGTCTCTTGTAACATGCATAATACACACTCATCACAGCTAGGAGCTGCCACAGCAAAACTCAGACTCTGACTCTTATTAACAAGCTAAACTCCATCATATTTGTCTTGAAACCACACTCAAACAGATTTAACGCTGAACTCAGAAAAAGGTAGCACAGAAAACATTCACAGCGTGGAGCTGACAGGTGAGTGTTGAGAGAAGTCACGTTAGTGTGTGATTGAGTGTGTGTGAAATCCTCAGAGACCAGAGGTACTTAATACATTTTAAAAGTTTTGAGTGTGTGTTTAAGCTGGGGGTTGTGTTTACCGAGCAGGATACAGATGGATGGAAGGACACTGACATGTTAATTGCCTCCTGTAGGTGTGTGTGTGTATGTGTGTGTGTGTACCAGCTGCGGTGTGTCCTGCAGCAGCGGCAGCAAGGTGGCCTCCAGAATGGCAGTCTGGTCGGGGGTCAGGCCCTGCCACAGGGACAGCAGCAGCACCAGCAGGTGAGTGGAGCTCCGCAGTCGGACGAAAGCCTGCTCCAGTAGCGCCCGGTTCTCCTCTGCAGCCTCGGCCAAAGCAATGACCTGGAGGAGACGGAGAGGTGTAAGGACCTGTCTGAAATATTTATTTTTTTTAGCTTTATTTTATCTTTATTGATTCTTAAGGAATCCAATTTTATAAGTCACATACAATCAGGGGAGGCCAATACAGAAACAGAATTTTATAGTGAAATTCTGTGGTAATATTGTGACAACGGTAAAGATTATGATAGAAAACAAACTATCACTTATATTTTAGGTAACAGCATAATAACAGTATGGTTTTACCAATCTTAGCTTGTAAAAATAAAAGTGAGTCTTCAGAGTTTGATTTATGCTAACCAATTTTGCCACCAGAAACTAAATTGTGTGGTCTTGTGATTGTGATTGAGAAAGGCTGTTATTTTTTTCTCCATTTTACATGCATCAAATGTTATATATTTACAGTCATGTAGGGTCAGTTTGTCCTGTCTTGTACCGCTCATTTTACTTGCTGTTAAAAATAATGGTCATAAGATATTTGTTTCTTTTTTTTTAATTTCTTGACGTGTAATACTAAAATACACAATCTTGTTCTCCAGAGGGATGTTCATGTTGAAAATATATTGTAGGGCACTATTTATACCAAAAAACATAATTTTTAGCATTTTTATTTCCATATTTTCTTCAGCAAGTAGGAGGATGAATGGACATCAACTTTTTTTTTCAAATCATCAACCGAAGATTTGTTGTTACAAAAAAGAGAAACGCATGAATAAATAAATTCCAACTTTTTCTCCTAAACAACTATAAATTAAAGTCAATGTGACTTTCTGTACAACATTTACATTTATCCCCAAAAGCTCGAAATGTTGACTGCACAGTCTGTGCAAACAGATTTATGCATCAAGGCTGCAGCTCCTTCATTACTGTCACCGGTTGCTCCCTCAGGTGGCTGATTTACTCCTGTTGATGTTTGCTTAAATTCATCCTAAATGACTTCATCACAGCATTCCATTTCTTAACAGCCACTCACCACATCCCCAAATTAAACACAGTATATTCATTGGTAAAACTTTCAAACCTCATAAATTATTTTTCTCTTCAAAATCCAAAACTATAAAATTGGGAGTTCTGGAGGTTCACAAGATGGAATATATATCAAAACACAAAGTAGGGATTAATATGAAATCTTAGATACAGCTGCTAGTAGTTTCCACTTGATTACACATGTAAATCACACAAAGAAGAATGTTTTCCCTCAACCAATAGATTGAAGTATGCTTGTGGAAAGAAGAACATGGGGATTTTGGAAATCTGAAAAACTTAATCAGCAAACTTAATTATGATAATGTACTTAGCTGAAAGATATTTATGCTGGTTACTGAAACTTTTTTGACTGAAAAGGTGATTTGTGAAATTCAAATAATACTAATGATGTGATTAAAGCTATCAGTAGATGCATAATTTCATTATAATGATATAATGGCATATGTTGTCATCTGGTTAATGACAAAAGATTTATCTATGGAAAGAAACGTAACTATCCAATTTTTACCCTCAATTTTCTGAGAACTGAGAATCCAATTCCAATGTTGGTGAATTCATTTTTCAGATGCACAAATATGTCTCCACCTTTTCAACCATGGTGATTTGTGTTTGCATTAAGTTGGCTATGCAAAAACAGTCACATTTCTATGAAGCTACTGCATAGTGAGGAGAGAAGCAAGATTAAGATACACATACAGGGAGAAAAAAACTAAAGCTTCTAAATTTGATTAAATTCCAGAACACTGTGGTAAATAACAAATGAATGCATTAATTAGGCGTTGTGGGAGCAACTGAATCTGACCTATAACGGGGGGTCAATCCCTCTTTCCCTCCATCACTGCAACAACAAAGAGGTGGAGATGAGTGGAGTGGAAAGGACAAGTGATGACAGAGCAAGACGTATGAAAACCAAGGCAACAAGAAAGGACAAGTTGGACAAAGAGAAAGAGGGAAACGGGAGATGAGGGAGGAGGATGAGAGAGATGAACAGACAGAGAGTGAAAAAGAAGAGGTGAAAGCAGATCTGGGACTAATGGACGACTGTGTGTTCAGAGAAATTAGTGATGTGCAGGCCAAAGTGCCAACGTACACCAGCCGTTTGTTTGACAAATGGATTCAGAACCTGGCATTTGATCCTAGGAAAACAGAAAGCAAAGACTTAAAGAGGTAATGCTTGTGTGTGAATGTGTGTGTGTGTCTGTGCATGTGTCTGTGTACCAGGATGGAGAAGTAATTGCCAAAGTAAGCCGTTTCTATTTACGTAATACTAAGCTACAAACACAGGTTAAAACACCAGTTCACTTCCCCTTGATTCCTGTGGTAACCTCAGAAAGTCAATGTGGCTGGGGTCATCCGTAGGTGCTGTGTCACTCACACCTTCCACATAACCCATAAAAATACACCCAACAAAGAATATAAAAGCCTAAAGAAGGCTGACATGTTTCAGGAATTTGTATATGTTTACAGGCTATCTCGGCAAATCCTCAAGAGCTTTCAAATGCACGGTTTTACCTTTATCCTTAAAGAACTTTTTAAAATAAAATACCAGCAGACAGAGCAAAGACATGGCCAACAAGGCCCTCCTATTAGTCATAAAACAAAATGCATAAAAAAAACTTCAAAATACATAATCATAACTGAAAAAGATGGAATCATATGTTCACTAAAAATGTGTCCATTTATAGTGCAATGGAAACTATCTGGGAACGGTCTGAGCCAAAGCTTTAAACTTCTGAACTTGGTAGCAGGATCATTACAAAAATAAGTTTCTGCAAGTTTCAGAAAATTAAAGCTATGAAATCTAAGAGCATTTAGGATATTATGTACATTTAAAATTTACATGCATTCTGAAAAACAATCTCAATAAGTTAAGTTACCAACAGTCTAATTCTTACTTAATAACCAGTCCAGCTCTGGTATGCAGGGTCAGTACTTTAACAGCTCAAAAATAATATTTCTGCATCTTCAAACAAAGTACAGTAAGTTTCATAAGAGTCATTAACAGTTGGTTTTTAGCAGATTTTTGAAATATTAAATTTTCAAGCCAAATCTTGTGAAATAGCTCTCCCATTATGAGGGAGCTTTTAGTGGATAAAATAAGACTATTTTGACTGCCATGTTTAAGCTTAGCAAAGCTGCCAGCCTCAGGAGCAGAATGCTTTCACAGCTTCATGGTTTCACCACAAATTCCTTCATTTGTTAGATTGTGAGGGAGTTAAATTCAAACCGTTACTGAGGCTAAACCTCAACTTTTCAAAACAAAAAAACATCCATATGCCCACCTTTCTTAAATGTGCTGTTTTTACATCACTTTGTGGCAATGTTCTTGTTTTTGTAACCATTCAATATGCCTTAGAGTTATAAAATCCTACTATCCAGAGCCATTTAAACAATTTTTTTTTTTTATTTTGTAGCATTCCTTCTTCTATTCAACAGCCGAAAACACATCTTCATCACTCTGAAGACATACACAAACATGTCCCAAACCACCCTGCTCAGGGGGGCTTTCTGAAAGTGTGGGTGTATTGATAAAAGGCTCCTGGTCCGCTGAAGGACTTCATTGTTGGCAGCTACTGGGCTCCACACACACTCTGATTGATGCCAGCTGAGAGAACACAAAGGTACATTTAGCCTGGACACACTCAGACACACACAACTAGAGATTAAGGAATACACATGTGAGCCTAAAAGCTACATATGAATCGGCACAAATACACATATACTTGCTTAAATACACACAGCATAGATATAAACAAAAAAGTGACACCCAAGATGTTTTCAACACTTTTCTTTGAGGCAAAGAGACAGACAGTGGTACACAGTAGCCGTATGTTAACAGCTGAACTACTGGTGACCTTAAACAACCTGCAGTTGAAGCTGCTGAGGTCAAGACCTTCTAATGTGTTTGTGAAAAAGTCTGGAGTCTATTCAACGCACATAAAAGGGACATTCTGCTTCATCTTAGGTGCTTAAACCTGGTTAAAATCTCTGTGACATGGAGCAACTTTGTGGGAGTGTTTTCTTTAGGACCAGTACCAACACAACCCTGAAATTTTAAATGCAATCTGAAAAAAAGGAGGGAATGGAAAAATTCAATCTTTCAGATTTGATCTATCCTTGCATTTTGTTTTACCTCCCGCTCTAAGGAGCAACAAACCACATACAGAAAGTCACACAAGCAGCCAAGTTTGTATATTCACACATCATTGCACTAAGATATGCACATGCATGTAACTGTAGCCACAAGAAATGTAGTGAAAAACACAAACAGAAAATCATGGGTACCCCTTATCTACGGGAATGCATGATTTAGAGCACAAACATAAGTAAACATATACAAACGATGTGGCTGGGTTAAAAAAAACACCAAAAAAAGGGTGACTCTGTGAGATGAAGGCTGCACAGTGGCACAGTTGGTGCACTGTTGCCTCACAGCAAACGGTGCTGGTTTACAGTGCTGGACAATATGGTGGAAAAAATGAGCCACGATTTAAGGGATTCACGTCAATTTATATAAATAGTTATTGATTAGGTTTATTTTATGTTACTGCCAAACTGGAGATGTGACTTTTCCTGTTTTATCCACAGTTTCCTCTCAAACTGTTGTACTCATTTTCTACCTTGTTTTTTTATTTTTAAGTGAATGTGAGGAACGGTGGTGAAACCTGAAACCGCTGCTGTGCAAGTTACTCAACAAGTTGTTGCCAGGTAACCAAAGAGTGAATGAGTTAATTGATGATTGTGAGAGTTTAAACAGAAAAAGCCTTTCCTTTGCCTGCATCCACCAGAATGTGTTGTGGTTCTGGATCAAAGTTCAGTAACATTATAGAACATTCTCTCATAGATATTATACATTTTTTACTGAGCCGTACCGAATTGCAAGATCAAAAACTAGGAAACTTATAAACATATACCTCAGAGAACTTATATTGAAAAAAAAAATCATAAAAGAAATTCTTAAACCAATTGTTTTCTATTTTAAGGTATTGCTTATATTGTTTGGAAGAATGGATCCTGAATCCTTTTCTTCTTAGTTTCTTTCAATAAACATGAAAGGATGATGGTAAAGAAGTTTTAGTGAGAAAGAATAACGGGGCTAAAACACATATGGAGCATATCATGATATCAGCAACTCTAAATAATAGGCCAGCAACATAAACGTGCTCCTGCAAGACATCATTAGCGGTTAGTAAAAGTCAAAATGACTGCAAGGGGAGGAACATAAAACATCAGGTTGTTGCTAGAGTTTTAGCTACATGCAGAATGAGTGGGAAAACAACGCTGAGTGTTTTTCAGTGCACCATTCTGTTTGAGTGCATCCCCCACTGAGCTGGGATATTAGATGTTTCCTGCTCAGTCAGCCGCAGCAAACAGCATGAACTCCACACACATACAGATTAACACTTGTTGGCCAATTTACTAGAGAGAGTTGTTCAATTGCTTGTCCACATAGATAGCAAGTCAGCCAATCACACGGCAAATCAATGCATTTATTTATGTAGATGTGGTAAAGATGACTTACTGAAGCACAAACAGAGGATCAGAGTAAGCAAGAAAGAGAATTAAAGTAACTTTTATTGTGGAATGGTTGTGAATGCCAGATGGGCTGGTCAGAGTAATTCACACTCTGATCTACTGGAACCTTTGCTCTGATTTACAGAGAATGCTGTGACAAAAAGAGCATCAAGGACTGACAATATTTAAATATATTTGCTGTTTGAACAATTAAAGTAGGCAATTATAAGTGTTTTCAGAGGGAGTTTCAAGTATTCACTGGTTTTTGCTACTCTAAGACAACTGCTGTCCCTAACCACCAAGAATTTCAGGGGTCCACTGTGTTCTTGATTACATCAATAATAAGTTCTCAGTGGTTCTTCATATACCTTAAATGTATGAATTTAATGTTTAGTGTTCTGTTATTTTACATGTTACGACTGGTGACGCTACTGATCACTTATTTATACTAAAACATTTATTGAAACATATTATCGGATAATTCTAATTTCATTTGCTAGAAAGAAAGAAAAGAACCATAAACCTTGGGAGAAATTCACACCAGGGTCAAATGACAGTACCAGAGGTGGCTGGATTTACACATCTGTGCATTGAGGCTCTGTTTCCTTTTCTTAATTAAAGAGCCAATTAGTATCTCGGTTTAACGACAGATGGAAACACACAATCCATTTCCTTTTGCACCATGAGTAATGCACACTCTCATACGGATACAGTTACATATGCAGGCATAAGCACAGAATCTGGAGAAATTAAAGACACTTACCAACACTCTCTCATTAACATGTGCTCAACTCTCATAGTGACAGAAGTGCTTTCACATACATAGGACCACATTCCCTTTGTAATTTAAGCCAAGTTACAGATTCATGGTTGCACTTAATCAAATGTTGAAGTTACAAGGGCCAAATATCTGAATTTGTTCAATATGAGCCTATTTATTATTTTAAAGTCTAATGTGTGCTGCTAAGCACCTGTATAGACACGCAGGAAATCATTGTGGAGACACAAAGTGTACAAAGAGAAGAACTACAAGGAGAGATTTAAACGAACCTCATCGTTCCCGTGTTCAGGGGGCATAAAACTCAATAGAGCTATCCAGTCTGTGGCAACTATTGGATTGTTTATTGAGGGTAGAAAGTCCAATTGTACCTTTTCCCACAGTTGAAAAAAATCAATACACTGAATCACAAAGGTTACAATATCAAAATCTGCAACATTGATATTTCTCGTGTCATTTCTTTAGACTTTGTATGTCAATAATTTTAGTGGCTGAGTTGCTACAGTTTGCCGAAAATGGTGCTCAAGGTGTGATGGAAAATGGTCACAAAAATCTGAGTTCATCATCATTGAAAAAACATTGATCTTATTACAATGTTCATCAATAGTCTCGCTATACGTTTTCTGCGAATATCGGGAAGTCTTAAATGTTTGTTCAGTTTATGTCCAAACTGAAAAGTGAATTCTCTTTTCCTTTTATTATTGGTTACTACTTAAAAATAAACATGAATGGATGGAAACATTAGCTAAACTAACTTTGTAGTTTTTTTTCAATTTGAACAAAAATCAAGAAAATATTACACAATTTTTTTTCTTGTAAAATTAAACCGTGACATGACGTAAAAGTGTAAATGGAAACAGTAAAGAAGAAAAACAAAAAAAGAAAGACACACGCAGGAGACAGAGCTATCTTACAGGTAGTCAGTGGACTGATTAGCATCTCTTTTGTCTCTATGCCTGATAAGCAGACAGACAGTAACCACTATTGTCTGAGGTCAAAGCAAACACAGGCATACAATACTGTCTGTCTACACTCCCAACGATAACATGTCATGAGATAAGAAAAAGAAATAGACAGAGTGAGAGAGAAAAGCAAATAAAGATGAGTAGAAAAAGAGTGGAAGACTGAGAATCTGTCCAAAAGATTTTTGTCTTGTTTTGGAGTTAAAGAAAAAAAAAAGGGCTTGTGCAATTAAATCTGGCAGCTCAACCACTGACTGTTGAACATTTCAGGTGTGTTACAAAAGGCGCCTATGTTGCTTACATAAACGTTTTTTTGTTTGTTTGTTTGTTTGTTTTTTCCCCCCATAGTTACTGTACTACCCATTTCACCATCTTGCGCTCTAAGTTTGATCTATGTACAAAATAGTTAAGTGATTATTAGTCAAATTCATCAGAAGACATGGCTATCCACTGCTGTGTCAGCCACTCAAGCATTCAGCATGTTGAAGTGAGTGGACATCCGTTGGTGGATACAAAGAGTTTGATAGCAACTAATACATTTGGAGATCTCTTTGTAGAGCATATTTAAGATAATGAAAAGAAAATGCAGCTTGGGCTGAGATACCTAGATGCAACTCTGCTATAATATATACTCTAATATATAAATATATAATAAAACTGCCTCAAGAGTGTCTTTTTTCGTGCAACGTTGAGCTTATTAAGGGCAGTTGATAATATTTTAAAAAAAAGGGCTTTAGATGTGACCACATATTGTCATCAAACAGGTGAACGGTACATACACATGTAAGCAGAGATTATTCAATAAGAACAGGCTATAAAAAGAATACCATAGATCAGGCAACTACCTGTTCACTTCAAATAATTTATAGCAAAAGGCAGTAAAAAAAAGAGAGGAGAGAAAATATGATTTTGCCTATTGAACGTAGCTATTAAATTACATCACACTGCAAAGACTTCCTGAGCAGAATAAGTGCTGCAGATCAAGTGACCATTATGTTTTAAGTGTTCCACTTATTTCAAGGTGATCTACATGGCTGCAACAGAAATGATATCTCAATGTGAAGAAACTGAAATAATAAATTAGTTTCTTTTGGCTGCTGAAACATTGGGGTTTGATTTATGAGGCTGTCCTTTTCCGTCAAAGAGTCGACAGGCCTCTTGTGTTTTCTTGAACAGCAAGGTGGAGAGAAAAAGAGAGACAGAGACTCTCTGCTTTTCTTTAGCACAAAGTCACACAGAGCTTTTCTGAAGTAAAAGATTGGCTGTGCAAACCTGCCATCACTCTTCATCCTCCTCTTCCTCTGTCAGTTATGAAAAGGG
>NW_006800357.1:39449-111974 GCF_000485575.1 Poecilia formosa
TAAGTCTTTTCTTTTCCTTCAACTCTCCTCTCTTTTGTCTCTCTCCTCCTCCTCATTATCTCTTCCACGCCTCTTTGTTTTCTGTTAATCCAGCACTTTAGCCGTCTATCCTCTTCTCTGACTTTATTCATGTTTGTGACATTCCAGGAATTTATCCCTCTTAAAGAAATCCCATACTTGCACTCAGTTGCATTGACCTCACCTGCAGGGTCACAGAAAAGGTCAAAAGTCAAGAGTGGGCCGAGGTGGATTCACACTGGCACCTAAATAATTCCCTAAAAATCCAGAAGATTCTTTATTTTCTAATAAGATTAACTGCATTTTTTTGTAGCTGTATTAATAACAGATAAAACATATAGTCATTCCATGTTAGATAAGACACATTTCCACTACAAACTCCTGCCATTTACAGCTTGTGTACATGCATTTGATACACTTTAACACATTCATTTATAAAGTCATTGTTCATTATTTTGAAACCTTCACTTTAAGTCCAGTGTATAATTTGATGCATTTTTATTTTGGTGCTTCCTGTGTTATTATAAACCAAAGTGCTAAAAGTTCAGAGCTATTTTAAGCCAAAATATATGATGATCATTACATCATCACATTTTTATGCACACAGTCACATCACAGTGTGCCGTGTTGTCTGAAAATAGCTCGTCAGTCCACCTGTTTGCCTTAATGTTCTTGACGTGACCCTAATTATTACTAATTCACTTAATGCCAATAATCCAAGTTAAAAAAACAGACACACTTTCAAAGTCCATCGAGGCTTATCAGTTGTCCTTCTTAACTTATTTTTGTCCACAATTTATCATTCTCTCTCGTCCTTTGTTAGTTTTGTAAGATGCTTTACATGCAGCTGTTTTGATGTGACTGTGTAATGCTGGGACAGACAGACAGTTCTGGAAATAGACTTACTGGTAATGAAAGCTCCAGGGAACTGATCAGAGTCATGGAAAATTTAACACACTGACACGAACCAAAGATGGGCAGTTATAAAAATTAGAACACTGCACAAAAATTTACTAAGATTGTTCGGTAATTGTAAAAGAAGTTTTATAGCTTCTTTTACAGGCATCTAGCTACTTTCTCAGGTATGTTCTCTTACATGCCTGAGAATCACAAAAAGAATCCTAACCACTTTAATTTAATTTCTAAACCAACCACAATTAAACCTTTAACATGATATTATGGTTCATTAGGATGAAAACTTTGATCCCAATGATCCCTGTTCCAATTAGTGCTACTGGACTGAAAAAAGTGGTTAATCTAATGGAAATGATTCCAATAAAAAATAAAAACATACACAGCTTCTATTGGAAAAGAGGTCCTTTGCAGTGTGGTTGCAATAAATGCTGGAGCTCTGTCAACAAAGCTGTTTATAGAGGCAAGTCTCTTGTAACATGCATAATACACACTCATCACAGCTAGAAGCTGCCACAGCAAAACTCAGACTCTGACTCTTATTAACAAGCTAAACTCCATCATATTTGTCTTGAAACCACACTCAAACAGATTTAACGCTGAACTCAGAAAAAGGTAGCGCAGAAAACATTCACAGTGTGGAGCTGACAGGTGAGTGTTGAGAGAAGTCACGTTAGTGTGTGATTGAGTGTGTGTGAAATCCTCAGAGACCAGAGGTACTTAATACATTTTAAAAGTTTTGAGTGTGTGTTTAAGCTGGGGGTTGTGTTTACCGAGCAGGATACAGATGGATGGAAGGACACTGACATGTTAATTGCCTCCTGTAGGTGTGTGTGTGTATGTGTGTGTGTGTACCAGCTGCGGTGTGTCCTGCAGCAGCGGCAGCAAGGTGGCCTCCAGAATGGCAGTCTGGTCGGGGGTCAGGCCCTGCCACAGGGACAGCAGCAGCACCAGCAGGTGAGTGGAGCTCCGCAGTCGGACGAAAGCCTGCTCCAGTAGCGCCCGGTTCTCCTCTGCAGCCTCGGCCAAAGCAATGACCTGGAGGAGACGGAGAGGTGTAAGGACCTGTCTGAAATATTTATTTTTTTTAGCTTTATTTTATCTTTATTGATTCTTAAGGAATCCAATTTTATAAGTCACATACAATCAGGGGAGGCCAATACAGAAACAGAATTTTATAGTGAAATTCTGTGGTAATATTGTGACAACGGTAAAGATTATGATAGAAAACAAACTATCACTTATATTTTAGGTAACAGCATAATAACAGTATGGTTTTACCAATCTTAGCTTGTAAAAATAAAAGTGAGTCTTCAGAGTTTGATTTATGCTAACCAATTTTGCCACCAGAAACTAAATTGTGTGGTCTTGTGATTGTGATTGAGAAAGGCTGTTATTTTTTTCTCCATTTTACATGCATCAAATGTTATATATTTACAGTCATGTAGGGTCAGTTTGTCCTGTCTTGTACCGCTCATTTTACTTGCTGTTAAAAATAATGGTCATAAGATATTTGTTTCTTTTTTTTTAATTTCTTGACGTGTAATACTAAAATACACAATCTTGTTCTCCAGAGGGATGTTCATGTTGAAAATATATTGTAGGGCACTATTTATACCAAAAAACATAATTTTTAGCATTTTTATTTCCATATTTTCTTCAGCAAGTAGGAGGATGAATGGACATCAACTTTTTTTTTCAAATCATCAACCGAAGATTTGTTGTTACAAAAAAGAGAAACGCATGAATAAATAAATTCCAACTTTTTCTCCTAAACAACTATAAATTAAAGTCAATGTGACTTTCTGTACAACATTTACATTTATCCCCAAAAGCTCGAAATGTTGACTGCACAGTCTGTGCAAACAGATTTATGAGCATCAAGGCTGCAGCTCCTTCATTACTGTCACCGGTTGCTCCCTCAGGTGGCTGATTTACTCCTGTTGATGTTTGCTTAAATTCATCCTAAATGACTTCATCACAGCATTCCATTTCTTAACAGCCACTCACCACATCCCCAAATTAAACACAGTATATTCATTGGTAAAACTTTCAAACCTCATAAATTATTTTTCTCTTCAAAATCCAAAACTATAAAATTGGGAGTTCTGGAGGTTCACAAGATGGAATATATATCAAAACACAAAGTAGGGATTAATATGAAATCTTAGATACAGCTGCTAGTAGTTTCCACTTGATTACACATGTAAATCACACAAAGAAGAATGTTTTCCCTCAACCAATAGATTGAAGTATGCTTGTGGAAAGAAGAACATGGGGATTTTGGAAATCTGAAAAACTTAATCAGCAAACTTAATTATGATAATGTACTTAGCTGAAAGATATTTATGCTGGTTACTGAAACTTTTTTGACTGAAAAGGTGATTTGTGAAATTCAAATAATACTAATGATGTGATTAAAGCTATCAGTAGATGCATAATTTCATTATAATGATATAATGGCATATGTTGTCATCTGGTTAATGACAAAAGATTTATCTATGGAAAGAAACGTAACTATCCAATTTTTACCCTCAATTTTCTGAGAACTGAGAATCCAATTCCAATGTTGGTGAATTCATTTTTCAGATGCACAAATATGTCTCCACCTTTTCAACCATGGTGATTTGTGTTTGCATTAAGTTGGCTATGCAAAAACAGTCACATTTCTATGAAGCTACTGCATAGTGAGGAGAGAAGCAAGATTAAGATACACATACAGGGAGAAAAAAACTAAAGCTTCTAAATTTGATTAAATTCCAGAACACTGTGGTAAATAACAAATGAATGCATTAATTAGGCGTTGTGGGAGCAACTGAATCTGACCTATAACGGGGGGTCAATCCCTCTTTCCCTCCATCACTGCAACAACAAAGAGGTGGAGATGAGTGGAGTGGAAAGGACAAGTGATGACAGAGCAAGACGTATGAAAACCAAGGCAACAAGAAAGGACAAGTTGGACAAAGAGAAAGAGGGAAACGGGAGATGAGGGAGGAGGATGAGAGAGATGAACAGACAGAGAGTGAAAAAGAAGAGGTGAAAGCAGATCTGGGACTAATGGACGACTGTGTGTTCAGAGAAATTAGTGATGTGCAGGCCAAAGTGCCAACGTACACCAGCCGTTTGTTTGACAAATGGATTCAGAACCTGGCATTTGATCCTAGGAAAACAGAAAGCAAAGACTTAAAGAGGTAATGCTTGTGTGTGAATGTGTGTGTGTGTCTGTGCATGTGTCTGTGTACCAGGATGGAGAAGTAATTGCCAAAGTAAGCCGTTTCTATTTACGTAATACTAAGCTACAAACACAGGTTAAAACACCAGTTCACTTCCCCTTGATTCCTGTGGTAACCTCAGAAAGTCAATGTGGCTGGGGTCATCCGTAGGTGCTGTGTCACTCACACCTTCCACATAACCCATAAAAATACACCCAACAAAGAATATAAAAGCCTAAAGAAGGCTGACATGTTTCAGGAATTTGTATATGTTTACAGGCTATCTCGGCAAATCCTCAAGAGCTTTCAAATGCACGGTTTTACCTTTATCCTTAAAGAACTTTTTAAAATAAAATACCAGCAGACAGAGCAAAGACATGGCCAACAAGGCCCTCCTATTAGTCATAAAACAAAATGCATAAAAAAAACTTCAAAATACATAATCATAACTGAAAAAGATGGAATCATATGTTCACTAAAAATGTGTCCATTTATAGTGCAATGGAAACTATCTGGGAACGGTCTGAGCCAAAGCTTTAAACTTCTGAACTTGGTAGCAGGATCATTACAAAAATAAGTTTCTGCAAGTTTCAGAAAATTAAAGCTATGAAATCTAAGAGCATTTAGGATATTATGTACATTTAAAATTTACATGCATTCTGAAAAACAATCTCAATAAGTTAAGTTACCAACAGTCTAATTCTTACTTAATAACCAGTCCAGCTCTGGTATGCAGGGTCAGTACTTTAACAGCTCAAAAATAATATTTCTGCATCTTCAAACAAAGTACAGTAAGTTTCATAAGAGTCATTAACAGTTGGTTTTTAGCAGATTTTTGAAATATTAAATTTTCAAGCCAAATCTTGTGAAATAGCTCTCCCATTATGAGGGAGCTTTTAGTGGATAAAATAAGACTATTTTGACTGCCATGTTTAAGCTTAGCAAAGCTGCCAGCCTCAGGAGCAGAATGCTTTCACAGCTTCATGGTTTCACCACAAATTCCTTCATTTGTTAGATTGTGAGGGAGTTAAATTCAAACCGTTACTGAGGCTAAACCTCAACTTTTCAAAACAAAAAAACATCCATATGCCCACCTTTCTTAAATGTGCTGTTTTTACATCACTTTGTGGCAATGTTCTTGTTTTTGTAACCATTCAATATGCCTTAGAGTTATAAAATCCGACTATCCAGAGCCATTTAAACAATATTTCTTTTTGATTTTGTAGCATTCCTTCTTCTATTCAACAGCCAAAAACACATCTTCATCACTCTGAAGACATACACAAACATGTCCCAAACCACCCTGCTCAGGGGGGCTTTCTGAAAGTGTGGGTGTATTGATAAAAGGCTCCTGGTCCGCTGAAGGACTTCATTGTTGGCAGCTACTGGGCTCCACACACACTCTGATTGATGCCAGCTGAGAGAACACAAAGGTACATTTAGCCTGGACACACTCAGACACACACAACTAGAGATTAAGGAATACACATGTGAGCCTAAAAGCTACATATGAATCGGCACAAATACACATATACTTGCTTAAATACACACAGCATAGATATAAACAAAAAAGTGACACCCAAGATGTTTTCAACACTTTTCTTTGAGGCAAAGAGACAGACAGTGGTACACAGTAGCCGTATGTTAACAGCTGAACTACTGGTGACCTTAAACAACCTGCAGTTGAAGCTGCTGAGGTCAAGACCTTCTAATGTGTTTGTGAAAAAGTCTGGAGTCTATTCAACGCACATAAAAGGGACATTCTGCTTCATCTTAGGTGCTTAAACCTGGTTAAAATCTCTGTGACATGGAGCAACTTTGTGGGAGTGTTTTCTTTAGGACCAGTACCAACACAACCCTGAAATTTTAAATGCAATCTGAAAAAAAGGAGGGAATGGAAAAATTCAATCTTTCAGATTTGATCTATCCTTGCATTTTGTTTTACCTCCCGCTCTAAGGAGCAACAAACCACATACAGAAAGTCACACAAGCAGCCAAGTTTGTATATTCACACATCATTGCACTAAGATATGCACATGCATGTAACTGTAGCCACAAGAAATGTAGTGAAAAACACAAACAGAAAATCATGGGTACCCCTTATCTACGGGAATGCATGATTTAGAGCACAAACATAAGTAAACATATACAAACGATGTGGCTGGGTTAAAAAAAACACCAAAAAAAGGGTGACTCTGTGAGATGAAGGCTGCACAGTGGCACAGTTGGTGCACTGTTGCCTCACAGCAAACGGTGCTGGTTTACAGTGCTGGACAATATGGTGGAAAAAATGAGCCACGATTTAAGGGATTCACGTCAATTTATATAAATAGTTATTGATTAGGTTTATTTTTTGTTACTGCCAAACTGGAGATGTGACTTTTCCTGTTTTATCCACAGTTTCCTCTCAAACTGTTGTACTCATTTTCTACCTTGTTTTTATTTTTATTTTTAAGTGAATGTGAGGAACGGTGGTGGTGAAACCTGAAACCTGAAACCTGAAACCTGAAACCGCTGCTGTGCAAGTTACTCAACAAGTTGTTGCCAGGTAACCAAAGAGTGAATGAGTTAATTGATGATTGTGAGAGTTTAAACAGAAAAAGCCTTTCCTTTGCCTACATCCACCAGAATGCGTTGTGGTTCTGGATCAAAGTTCAGAAACATTATAGAACATTCTCTCATAGATATTATAATTTTTTTACTGAGCCGTACCAAATTGCAAGATCAAAAACTAGGAAACTTATAAACATATACCTCAGAGAACTTATATTGAAAAAAAATAATCATAAAAGAAATTCTTAAACCAATTGTTTTCTATTTTAAGGTATTGCTTATATTGTTTGGAAGAATGGATCCTGAATCCTTTTCTTCTTAGTTTCTTTCAATAAACATGAAAGGATGATGGTAAAGAAGTTTTAGTGAGAAAGAATAACGGGGCTAAAACACATATGGAGCATATCATGATATCAGCAACTCTAAATAATAGGCCAGCAACATAAACGTGCTCCTGCAAGACATCATTAGCGGTTAGTAAAAGTCAAAATGACTGCAAGGGGAGGAACATAAAACATCAGGTTGTTGCTAGAGTTTTAGCTACATGCAGAATGAGTGGGAAAACAACGCTGAGTGTTTTTCAGTGCACCATTCTGTTTGAGTGCATCCCCCACTGAGCTGGGATATTAGATGTTTCCTGCTCAGTCAGCCGCAGCAAACAGCATGAACTCCACACACATACAGATTAACACTTGTTGGCCAATTTACTAGAGAGAGTTGTTCAATTGCTTGTCCACATAGATAGCAAGTCAGCCAATCACACGGCAAATCAATGCATTTATTTATGTAGATGTGGTAAAGATGACTTACTGAAGCACAAACAGAGGATCAGAGTAAGCAAGAAAGAGAATTAAAGTAACTTTTATTGTGGAATGGTTGTGAATGCCAGATGGGCTGGTCAGAGTAATTCACACTCTGATCTACTGGAACCTTTGCTCTGATTTACAGAGAATGCTGTGACAAAAAGAGCATCAAGGACTGACAATATTTAAATATATTTGCTGTTTGAACAATTAAAGTAGGCAATTATAAGTGTTTTCAGAGGGAGTTTCAAGTATTCACTGGTTTTTGCTACTCTAAGACAACTGCTGTCCCTAACCACCAAGAATTTCAGGGGTCCACTGTGTTCTTGATTACATCAATAATAAGTTCTCAGTGGTTCTTCATATACCTTAAATGTATGAATTTAATGTTTAGTGTTCTGTTATTTTACATGTTACGACTGGTGACGCTACTGATCACTTATTTATACTAAAACATTTATTGAAACATATTATCGGATAATTCTAATTTCATTTGCTAGAAAGAAAGAAAAGAACCATAAACCTTGGGAGAAATTCACACCAGGGTCAAATGACAGTACCAGAGGTGGCTGGATTTACACATCTGTGCATTGAGGCTCTGTTTCCTTTTCTTAATTAAAGAGCCAATTAGTATCTCGGTTTAACGACAGATGGAAACACACAATCCATTTCCTTTTGCACCATGAGTAATGCACACTCTCATACGGATACAGTTACATATGCAGGCATAAGCACAGAATCTGGAGAAATTAAAGACACTTACCAACACTCTCTCATTAACATGTGCTCAACTCTCATAGTGACAGAAGTGCTTTCACATACATAGGACCACATTCCCTTTGTAATTTAAGCCAAGTTACAGATTCATGGTTGCACTTAATCAAATGTTGAAGTTACAAGGGCCAAATATCTGAATTTGTTCAATATGAGCCTATTTATTATTTTAAAGTCTAATGTGTGCTGCTAAGCACCTGTATAGACACGCAGGAAATCATTGTGGAGACACAAAGTGTACAAAGAGAAGAACTACAAGGAGAGATTTAAACGAACCTCATCGTTCCCGTGTTCAGGGGGCATAAAACTCAATAGAGCTATCCAGTCTGTGGCAACTATTGGATTGTTTATTGAGGGTAGAAAGTCCAATTGTACCTTTTCCCACAGTTGAAAAAAATCAATACACTGAATCACAAAGGTTATAATATCAAAATCTGCAACATTGATATTTCTAGTGTCATTTCTTTAGACTTTGTATGTCAATAATTTTAGTGGCTGAGTTGCTACAGTTTGCCGAAAATGGTGCTCAAGGTGTGATGGACAATGGTCACAAAAATCTGAGTTCATCATCATTGAAAAAACATTGATCTTATTACAATGTTCATCAATAGTCTCGCTATACGTTTTCTGCGAATATCGGGAAGTCTTAAATGTTTGTTCAGTTTATGTCCAAACTGAAAAGTGAATTCTCTTTTCCTTTTATTATTGGTTACTACTTAAAAATAAACATGAATGGATGGAAACATTAGCTAAACTAACTTTGTAGTTTTTTTTCAATTTGAACAAAAATCAAGAAAATATTACACAATTTTTTTTCTTGTAAAATTAAACCGTGACATGACGTAAAAGTGTAAATGGAAACAGTAAAGAAGAAAAACAAAAAAAGAAAGACACACGCAGGAGACAGAGCTATCTTACAGGTAGTCAGTGGACTGATTAGCATCTCTTTTGTCTCTATGCCTGATAAGCAGACAGACAGTAACCACTATTGTCTGAGGTCAAAGCAAACACAGGCATACAATACTGTCTGTCTACACTCCCAACGATAACATGTCATGAGATAAGAAAAAGAAATAGACAGAGTGAGAGAGAAAAGCAAATAAAGATGAGTAGAAAAAGAGTGGAAGACAGAGAATCTGTCCGAAAGATTTTTGTCTTGTTTTGGAGTTAAAGAAAAAAAAAAGGGCTTGTGCAATTAAATCTGGCAGCTCAACCACTGACTGTCGAACATTTCAGGTGTGTTACAAAAGGCGCCTATGTTGCTTACATAAACGTTTTTTTGTTTGTTTGTTTGTTTGTTTTTTCCCCCCATAGTTACTGTACTACCCATTTCACCATCTTGCGCTCTAAGTTTGATCTATGTACAAAATAGTTAAGTGATTATTAGTCAAATTCATCAGAAGACATGGCTATCCACTGCTGTGTCAGCCACTCAAGCATTCAGCATGTTGAAGTGAGTGGACATCCGTCGGTGGATACAAAGAGTTTGATAGCAACTAATACATTTGGAGATCTCTTTGTAGAGCATATTTAAGATAATCAAAAGAAAATGCAGCTTGGGCTGAGATACCTAGATGCAACTCTGCTATAATATATACTCTAATATATAAATATATACTAAAACTGCCTCAAGAGTGGCTTTTTTCGTGCAACGTTGAGCTTATTAAGGGCAGTTGATAATATTTTAAAAAAGGGCTTTAGATGTGACCACATATTGTCATCAAACAGGTGAACGGTACATACACATGTAAGCAGAGATTATTCAATAAGAACAGGCTATAAAAAGAATGCCATAGATCAGGCAACTACCTGTTCACTTCAAATAATTTATAGCAAAAGGCAGTAAAAAAAAGAGAGGAGAGAAAATATGATTTTGCCTATTGAACGTAGCTATTAAATTACATCACACTGCAAAGACTTCCTGAGCAGAATAAGTGCTGCAGATCAAGTGACCATTATGTTTTAAGTGTTCCAGTTATTTCAAGGTGATCTACATGGCTGTAACAGAAATGATATCTCAATGTGAAGAAACTGAAATAATAAATTAGTTTCTTTTGGCTGCTGAAACATTGGGGTTTGATTTATGAGGCTGTCCTTTTCCGTCAAAGAGTCGACAGGCCTCTTGTGTTTTCTTGAACAGCAAGGTGGAGAGAAAAAGAGAGACAGAGACTCTCTGCTTTTCTTTAGCACAAAGTCACACAGAGCTTTTCTGAAGTAAAAGATTGGCTGTGCAAACCTGCCATCACTCTTCATCCTCCTCTTCCTCTGTCAGTTATGAAAAGGGCTGGGTTTTTTTCCATCAGTCAGTTTAAAATATAGGCAGAGGAAAACACTAGCTCACTGCCTGGGTGAAATCCCCCAAAACACACAGACAAACCAGTACAACACTTGAGTCTAAGGAAACCAAGATCCTTAGGTAGAGAAACAATTAGCTGGATTTTAAGTAACTGAAGAAAAGATTATTTAATTGAGAAAAAAAAACAAGAGAGTGTTGTGGGATCTCACATGATTGCCACAATAGTTCTTGGAAAAGCAAAGTCTGTCTCAGGAAGTGCTACAAACTGACTGACTTCATCTGGTGAAGTGGGACTGAAACTTTATTGTAAGGTCTGGATATAAACGTTTTTTTTTCATATTAAAAATTAATTCTTTGACTGCCTAATAAGGATGGCTCAAAGGTCTGCATATCAGTGTTTCATTGCAATGACACTGAAAGACATGATGTCATATAAAAACCATACACAATTTTATTAACTCAGTTCAGTTTAGCTAATTTATATTCAAAGTCAAGTGCACATATTAAATTTTTGTACAAAACAATGCAACCACATTTTGTTTATTATGCCTATTGGTAAAAAGCTTTCTGTTTAAGGAAAACCAAGCGGTCATCACGAAAGGCTCCCAAATAGTAAATTACAAAAGCGATAAACCAGACGATGGAAGGTGTCACAGTTAATTGAAAAGCATCAATTATTTGTGATTTCGTTTATAAAAAAATCAACAAAATGACATCACAGGAAAAGTTACGTCATCAGTCATAATAAAGTATGATATTGTAAATTCTTAATGTTGAACAAAATCCACTTTATTTCCTCAGATTGAAATGTGTTTTTCAGATCACTAGGATACTTTGAGAATACAGATAACTACTTCCTAATTTTTAAATAAGTCTGGACTGCATTTGACCCTCACTAGTTAAAATGTCATTCTAATTTGATGAAACTTGATCTGGACTATTTTATACTGAGCATATTATTTAATACACAGGTTGAAATTCTGGGACTATTTTTCTATTTGCAAACAGACAAAGAGAAAATACTTTTTTCACCTTAAAACGACAGGAGAGATTAAAGAATCTTTAAAACAGTTTGCGATTGATACTTCTATCACTGAGAAAAAGGTTAATTCTTACTTTTGCCAAAACATTGCTAAACTCTCTTTATTATCATAAAGATTTTTTAAAATTATTTTTTGTTCATAGTCCATAATCTTATTTTCAATTTAATTCAGTTCAGTTTATGTATTAAGGGCAAATTCGAAGAATCTTACAAGAAGACATTTTGAGAGATATTTTCTATTCAAAGCTTGATTGTCTTGTATCCTTAGACAAACTCAATGAAATCCTGGGTTAAAAAGAATGAACACAACAGTTCAACACAACATATGAAAACAAATGCATCAGAACTGCTACACTAGCTCATCTTCTATCAAAAACTCATGCACAGTTCCATCAATGTGCTGGGTGGTCCCGAGGGCCCAGAGGCCCTAGAAGGACCAAGGGACCAAATTACAGAGCATGACCCACCGCAGTGTCACCCAAACCTGGGATTAACACTGGGGCTGAGTCCTAGGCCGCCGGTAGCCCCGAGCTGTGTGAGCTGACCTCAGCAGGTTCAGAGGTGACCTTGAACACTAAGTACATGTGCTAGTTAGGGCCCACCCAGGACTTAAATAATAAGGGGGTTTTGCTGATCCAGCTGGACTGTGGTTGAACTGGAGATTTCAGCTATGATTAGACTGCTTATCTGGTTTCCTGAAATATCCAGATTTTCTCAAAACATAAATCTGAGACAGGTTATTGTTCACACCTGGCAGCAGACTGGAACTACAAGAGCATGAGCATTTCCCTTTTTACCTAAAAATTACTTATGCAATGCAACAGCATTTCGTAAGATCCAACATCCTGACTTCTGCTCCTGTAGCTCTTGAATTATCACAGGTGTCAAAATGACTTTTCATTAAACAAAGACACAAAGAAGGATGTGTTGAAATGTTTTTATGTGCTACAACGTGCAAATCCCTAGCAGACATAAGAAGGGTATCGTTACAAAAATACATATCAAATTTACCAGTTCTCATGTCTAAGAAACATTTAGAAATGAAAACCATATGTGTGAAATAGAAATTATTTGACTTTGCAAGTTTTGCACTCCAGTGGAACTAAAAGGACAGGAGTTTGTTCAGGTGTATTCATAAAATATTCCTCAAAGGATTCACAAATATGTTCCTGATTACAGTGCCAAGGATCTACATGTAACAAACAGTGGAGTAAACAGCTTGATCAATTATCTACTTTAAAAAACTGTACGGAACCTGTCACATTTTCCTCAGTGTTATGAGTTTGAGTAAAACGGATATAGAACAAAATACGTAAGAAATGCTGACTGATGTAATAAAGTCTAGACATCTTTACATCAGAAAATTTCACGTAGGGAAAGTTAAACATCTGGATGTCTGACCAGGTGAAAGGAACGTAAAGGGAGGAGGTGGGGGATATGAGTCTTAAACATATACACAAACACAAGTACATACACACATAAACACATCATTAAGAGATAGACACGTTTAGAAGTGTGGTTCAGGTCAAAGGTCAAATAGATACACTGACACACTTATGCCCCAAGGCAAGGCATTTAAATCAAATCAGGCTGAAACACACATGCTCTTGACACAAACACCCTCGGACAACCTCCCAAAGAGACTCTACACGAACACATGCGACTCACACACTTAGCAAGTGAGTATTAATACCATGTGATGTGTTTTAACCCAAGGGCCTTTTTCACAGCAACAGCTGCAAGTTCATTGTGTGTCCATGTGTGTGTTTTTGGGTTATGCCTTCATTAATGGTCAAAATGTACATGAACGTTTTTGGCCTGCTTGAGAGTTCATAGGTGTAAGAAAACTCACTGACACACCTGCAACATATATCTTCTTATGTAATTGTTCTCAGGGGTTCTGGAGGAAACTAAATGAGCCAATTTTCCTCTTAACGTCTTAAAGCAGTGATGTGCAAATCAAATTATGAAAAATATTTTTTCTAGTTTATTAAATGTACCCAAACAGAAAACTGTCATTATTTGTTTCATTTATTTGTTTACTTGAAGCAAAGTTTACACAAATGCATTTTTTTATGTTCTGGCCTTTGGTGAAGCAAGGTTCAGTTTTGCCAAACCACTCTTGGAATAAATGTGTGAGGCTGGCCACTCCTGAAAAGGTTAATCTCTATTCAATGTTCTCTTTGTTCATAAATTTGTTCATGTCAAAGGAACTTTAAAATATTTTTTTCTGACAATTTGAAAGCATGACATTTAAGATTCATGTAGTTTGGTTTGCATAAAAAAGGCAGAGTTTTATTTTTGCCATTAGTCCTATATTTCTTCTTATCACATGCAGAGTGACTCAAAGCTCACCTACAACTAAAACTGTAATCAGTCTTCACATATGAGACACCTGGCTGGTCTGTTAACTTTATATGAGACATTTTATAGTCAAATAGTGCATCAACAGGTAAGGGTTTAATTCTAACTTTATTATTATTAGACTCTGCAGTTTTATAGATTTTTATACATGTAGAAATGAAAGATTAGATGATGAGTCTATATTAAATAACTTGATTTCATCACACTTTTTATCTGTCAAAACACTTTACTGCAATTTATATTTTTTGTTGTTATCAGCAGGCTGCTAAATGCAAGTTGTAAGTATGGCCTGGGTCTAAAAAAATTGTCAAAACCAATAAAAATGCATATAAACCAAAATATTTCTCATGTCAGCTTAGTTGTAAGACTTCATTCTGACTCAGGGGCTGCCAACAAGTATATCTGGCATTTCCTCTTAAGTTTGGAAGATTTTTAAATGGAAAGATAAAAATTAAAAATATGAGGCTGTACTTTTAAATGATAAAACCTTCTTCAAATATACAACTTTTATATGAGTTAAAGTGTAATTGTCTTAGTTTTATTTTTCACACATACACACACAAGAAGATAACTTCAGTTTGTCTATTCATAAAAATATCTTCGAGTTATTTTCAGAGTCTTCTTATATGAGCTGTATGTTGCCAATGTGTATGCGGTCTGTGGTGTGCTGTGTGAGCATGTGTGTTTGTGGGGGGGACAGTGTTTAGTCTGAAGCCATATTTAGTCTCTCTGGTCCTACGAAGAGGCCTATAATCACACAGGGCCTTTCTCTCTACTCATTACACACACACACACACACACACACACACATACACACACGCATACGCACACACACTTCATGGCCTGTCATTAACAGTTCACACCAACCTCCCAAGCTGTGCATGTACAAATGTTATAGCTGAAAACCAAATATGGCGGGTTGTTTGGATGCAAACACACATAATTAGGCAAGCATGAAAATGCACAAACACATTTGTTAGGATGAACAAAAATGCAGTGCGTGCATGCAAACACGATGCAAAATATTCATAAAGTCATATAGAAAAAAGTGAGACTCAGCTTGTTTGTCCAGCAGTGAAGTGAACATGTAGGATCATGTCTCTGATATTATTTGACTCATTAAAATTAAGTCAGACATGGAATAAAACAAGAAGAAATAATAAATAATCATGTCTAAACATTGAATAACAACACAAATATTGGGAAAAAAAAGCAGCTTCATAAAGAAAGTTATATTTACAGAAGATAGCATTGATCACAGAGATTAGTTGGTGATTGAAACAGGTTTTTGTTATCTTGATCAAACCAGACTGGAAACTCACACATTTGGTTATTTTCTGATCGATACACACAATGTAGCAAGTACTTGGTTGAGGGTACAACAGAACTCTTCAGTGTGTTACTGTTGCTGAAGGAATGATTTTAAAACACAGTCAAAGAAGGCACAGAGGTGAAAGAGGACATTTTAAAAGTTAAGTGTATAATCTACATGTTGAGGAATATCTGCATTTCATTTAGAATGCAAAAGAGGGAGAGAGAGCAAGACTTTTAGCACATAAGATACAGTTTATCCACTGTATCTTATGGTAAATGTTGGATTGAGATATTTGTTTGCAGTCTGAATTATTTGAGAAATACACACAGAAACTGATTTGGCATGCTAATCCTACTAATCATACTAAAACCTAATAGTTATAGTTGATGTTTATCTTTGCTTATAAATATAAAATCTATTAAGATTATCCCCAATCTATAAATTCAAACATTTTGCCTTTAGTTTTTATTTAATTTTCTTGAACTCAGAAAGACTATGTGCTGGTTGTTGATGTAGTTATACACCAGACAAAATATGAGTTTTCAGTTTTGGATGTTTATGATGCGGTGCCTAATGACACAAGCAATCCTAGATCAGATTGTCGTAAAATAAACTCACACAGTCCATATAGTGTGAAGGATTTCTGACTCTAATCCAAAGTCATTAATACATTTAACATTCTTTCCAGAACACAGGATTCATTGACAAATGTATTAGGCAACCATGACTCTAAGGCCGACATACCAAACCATCTGCCTCCAACAGAGACACAACAGGGAGTAACCACATGGTTGTTTTGGTTGCTTGTTAAGGTCGTGATTTATAGACTCCCACTAAGAATCCCTGAAAAGGCTCAGTTACAGGACTGTAAATGATGGAACATTAAAGATAATTTCCCCGAGTTGGTTAGCATACCACAGGGGAATACCTGCTCTGTTCAAACATGTAGGTTCAGCCATCCTTTCTAAAGCAACAGATTATGACCACTGGCGGCTGGACATCAACAGTGTTATTGATGTTGGTTTTGGACAATGTGTTTTTGTATTTGCTTCTGGAACATGCATGTTGTAGAGTCAAAGATTAAAAATGACATTTGACAAGCAAATTCCTAAGATTTAAGTAAATTAGTGTCAACTTGAGATGGGGTTAGAGTTTGAGTTCATCATATGATACTGGACTTAACATACTTCAAAAAGAGTGAAACAGAACTCTGTGTGACTGTAGATTATGCTTTGTCTGTTTGTGGTCAGAGACCAAAACAAGGCAGTCTAATCTTAGCAGACAAAAGAGACAGAGACTACAAATTACCACCACACACAGAGACACCACACACATGCCCAGTCGCTTTCTCCTTTTCACTTGTCATTTCCTTTCCCCCTTGTTCTTTTAACCACTAAATTTTAGCCTGTCGTCTCTGGTTTGTGTTTTCTTTTGTCCTGCTATCTTCTTGCAGTCAGTGTTGAGGAGATAATAAATATGTAAACTTAGACAAACTTGATTGAATATCCTCAGACATTGCTGTAAGATCACTACAAAAAACTCTGGGAATTCACTTTATCATCAAATTATTAAATTTTAGTCCACAATCAATTCTTTGTTTCCTCATTGTGGTAAAACCCTGTTACATTGTGGTTATCCACCCATACATTGTCTTCTGTACATGTGATATCGGGTTGTGAGGATACCAATACCAAAAGGTAAACCCAGACATCCCTCTTCCAGGTGATCCCAAGGAGTCAAAGGGAAGATGAGATATATCTTCCCTTCAGTAAGTTCTGAGTCAGCCTGAGAGTCTTCTCTCAACAGTACAAAGTCAGGAGCCCGAAGACATCATGAACTCCTCTCCCAATCTTTAAATCTGAGTACAACCACCCTACAGATGAAGCTAATTGTGGCTTCTTGTATCTGAGATCCTGTTCTATTGATCCATATCTCATGCCAGTAGATACACCATGAGAAATTCAAGAGGTTTGCTTTTTGGTTTAGCTCTTTAGTCACTACAACAGACCAGAGAAGCACACACATCTCTCCTCCTTCACACTCAGCCACAAACAGTTTCAGGGCACACTGGAAGTCATGGCCTGAATAAGCCAACAGAACCACATCATCTGCAACAATAAAAAGATCTAGAGGTTCCCAAACCAGTCATCATCCTGACTGTGCATAGAAATCCTGTCCATGAACTCCTCAAACAAGATCGGTTACAAGGAGAAGGCCTAGCAAAGTCCAAGATGAACAAGCTGGATTCATGAAAGCGGAAACAGCTGTTGCTTTGGGCAGAGAAGGATCAGATACTCCTTAATAGCCACCTGGAACTTTCCGCAAAATATCTCCTGGGAAAACAAGCACACACGTAGCAAACCAAAGATACTTATTCCTATGAGCGTCAGCAATTTTATGAGGGTAAATACCTAGTCCACTATTCTACAACCAGAATGAAAGGTACCTTTCTCTACAACCTCCCCAGTCTACTACTCCAACAATGTTGTCCTAGTCCTCCATGCAACAATAAAGAGACATGTCAAGGATGTCAGGCCCATAATGTCCAGAGCCTTCATCAGCATCTCAGGTTGAATCTCATGCACACCTGAAGCCCTGCAGCCACAGAGCTTTTTTACCACTTCAGTATCCTCTGCCTCAATGATGTAATCACTTTTGCCTGAATATTTATCTTCTGGGCTGAGCAGATCCTCAGAGTGCTTCTTCGTTCCACCATCAAATGATGTCTTCCCGGTTTAGAGTCCTCTTTCTCCCCCCCCCCCCCCCAAAGTATTTACATTTACCTTTCTCATTTCTGAATCAGGAATGTTTTTTTTAAGAACTTCCAATCAAAACTCACATCTAAAGAAATTGGAGTGACATAACTAAATGTCCTTCATATGTAGTTTTGTAGAAAGCTACTTTAAATAATCAGTTGCAAAACTGGTATAAAATGTCCCCCTTGTGTCTATTACCAGTTCTTTGGCAGACAAGTATAAAAAGTTTATTCAACACAGGGAAACTAAACTAGACATTGTAATCAATGGTTGATAAATATTTCAGATACATAAATGTTACATTGTTGCTAAGCTTGTAAAACATAAAAAGACAAACCTGAAGAGTTAAAGAGTAAAATAATTTAAAAAACATAAAAAAAATACATTACCGAATGAACTTGCAAGCACTACTAAAAAATCTCACTTTGAACGGCTATACAGTGCTTCTCCATTATCCTTGTCTTAATGTCACATAAACCAAGGGACTGATTTAATGGTATTTTGTCAGCATTAAAAAGAAAACCATTCAACAGTGGTGCAAATCTGAAGTTTATGCTACATGTTGAATTTTCTTCATATATATATTTACAGGAACAGGAACAAAATAGCAGTTGTTTGAATATTATTAAAAACACACTTCTTCAACAAGTGTTTTGTCAATGAAATTAATCAACTGAAACAGTTTTCTGAGGATCCTAATGAAAACTTTTAGAGTAACTACTGCTGCCTCAACAGCCAGGTTGTTGTTTGCAGTTGTTTATCTTGATCATAAAAGGCAGCTTGATATAAGGATAACTGTTTCCTTCTGACAGAAAAAAAAAGTCAAAAATCTTCTCTACTTACAGTCTGAGACACATAATCACACAGATCTTCTTTATACAAACACACAGAGTTCCACGGTCCAAGCTGAACCACACACTTGATGCAGTCCAGACGAAAGAGACCTGAGAAGCCAACAACACACACCCACACGCACACACTCCGCCAGGTCTGAGGTGATGGTTTTGGTTGTGGTCCCAGTGAAAACGACACTAATTTAGAGCTAAGGAGCTTTGGCAAGCGAAATTCCATCATCTTGCAACAGAGCGCTAAATGCCAGCAATGATAATGTTAAGAACAAGAGGTCACTGTGGAAGCTACTGTGATGCTAGCACAGATAACACCTTCTATGTTCACTTACACTTCTAATGGGATCAAACACACAGTTAGCTTTGTAACCTGACCTCCATATATGTGAAGAACACACAGATACATGCACACACAATATCAGTAATCACAAACACACACACACACACACACGCACACACACGAGTACACAGACTGCTCAAACTTTAAAACCACACTAAATACATTTTCCCCACAAACATACCTGTGGCAGGACATGTGTGTCTGTATGTGTGTGGAGGAGTGTGTGAAAGTATGCCCCCACCATATGTGTTTGCATTTCTCTCAATAGTCTCTTTTGAAGGAGCCAGGAGAGGGAAAAAAGATGGAGATGTGAGTTAGTGAGTGAGCAAAAAAAGAGAGAGAAGGAAAAAAATGAGGAGAACTCTGGGAATTCACAAAAACAAGATAAATATCCTTGGCTTGGCGTCGCATGGCCGCCACACTCTCGGTTACACACAAACGCACACGCGGACACAGACGCTGATTACAGAATAAATATGCGTAATCTTATGAATCAGCCATTGTTTTTGAGATGAAGAAACAGCCAGACATCAACCAGAGACAGAAATGGTGACTCTGCAGAAAGTGAACTGATGGAGGTGATCATTCACACAGGTTCATACACATGTTTCAGTGTCAATACAGATTAAAGACGCAAATGTTTTGTTGACAATTTATTACCATAAATCTTCAACCAAGTATCTGTGTTTCAAATTCTGAGTACTGGAGCAACAAGCTCATAGTTTAACAAAGCCTTAATCCCCACAAAAAAAACAAAAAAAACAACAAAAAAAAAAAAACTTCAATTTATTACACTTATACAAGCAGTTTGGGGAAACTTTAAACGAAACTACATAACAAGTGGAAAATGTGCCCAAAATTTAGAGCTGAACATTTTTTGCTTACTGCAGACTAATTAAAAGCCTGGAAATTATGGTTATACAGTGTTCTTACAAAACTCTCCGGCATATGGGTAGGAACAGAATTTGGAGTTTCAGAGAAATTCTGTATTTTATCCTAATAAGTAGATTATAAAAGCTGTTAAAATGAAGACTTCAAACTTGATTTCCATTCTAAAGATTCAAAACGTGACTTGGACGTAAGTCAAGTGAACATAATGTGATTATGTTCACATTCAAAGATGTGAACATAATCCCTTAAAGAGTAGCTCTTTGAACCAAATATTAACATTGGCACCTGGTTGTATAACCGTACACACAGCATTTATGGGCTTGACAGTAGAAGCCAGAATTAGGAGGTTAATGGCAGTCCAAACTGCTCTATTTTTATTTATTACCATCATTAAGCAGACATCTTAGTCCGAAAGCTACACCTCCATCAGAAAATGGGCATATTCTCCTTCTGAAGGGTGAACTTGATTCATAAACCAGTGAGATTCACAGAATGCAGGCTATTAATGGTTTATAACAGCCTCTTCATGTTTAAAATACAATAAGTTAAAAATGATGTTCTATACCCATGTTGTTAAGTGTTCACAATAAAAATATAAATATTTTCATTTTAAATATGTTTGGAAATACAGTATTCTTAAGAATTTATTAATTGATTATCAAAATTGTGTGAATGTCCCTCTGCTTTGGGTTTAATTGCATGCATAGACAATGAAACATAGAGCATGCTAAAACATTTTCATGAAACCTTGCAAAAATAAAAACATCTCCAAAGCCCTCCCACAAAAACCTAAAAGATTGCAGTTTTTCAATATTTTTCTATGTCCAGGTCTTCCAGGAATATAAAAATGAAGACAAAACTGTTAAGAGATAAAACATGTTAAATGTTCTAATAAAAAAGGGTGAAGGTTTAGGCAAATGACAGACGAGACAGCATCCAAAGTTAGAATATTTCCTTCAATCCTCAGGGATTTGACTTGCAAAGAAATCCTTATGAAGATCTCTGGCTGCACATTACATGTACTGATCCAAACTTTGATAAAAAACAGTCTGCTTGAGAAAAGGAGACACAGGGCACATTGCAACTCATTTACAACACACAGACTAACTGAACAATAAGGTAAGCAGGATCATAAAACAAAGGAACAAAGCCAGATTTACAAATATCTATTTCCAAGTTTAAATTTCACATAAACCGAAAGAAAAAAAAACAACATTATTTTTCTTTTCTTTTTTTTTTAATGGGAATTGTAGTGGAAAAGTTAATAACCCAGATAAACCCCAGATAATCAGTAAATCATCTGTTGATTAGACCAACTAATCATTCATCTAAATCCAGTTTCCACTGTAAGATAAGTTTCATAAGAAGAATAACTAAAAAAGTACAAACTAATTGCATTAAACAAACCAAACTTTGTATAGCAATGTGTTGATTTATGTTTGTTTTCCCAATGTTTGTTAATGTCACAAGACTTCTAAACTAAGACCGAACATGTCAAATGTAATTTTATGTAATAGATGTTACAGCATTTGCTACCTACAATGAACGCAAATGTTTTCCAGAAACTTTTCAGCATCCATTAGCTCCATTTTGGAATGCAGATGTGTACATTATTTCAGTGTAATATAGTTCAACAGACTGGAAATCATTATGTGTATGATTTCCATACACTCCAACCACATGACATACTTTGTACAGTTATATTTAGAGCTAATTAAATAATGGAATAACCCAACACACAGGGATCATTGTGGCAGCAGTACTTCTCTAACAAACAGGAATGCATTTAATCAAAAATCACAGGCATATGGCGGGATTTCTTTTATGAGGGGATGGTGTGTATTTTAAAGTTGGCTCATATTCACTGGAGTGGTTAAATTCCTTTAATGGGAGAGTCATATACAGAGCAGCAGACAAAGACTTCCTGACTGGAATAAAACGAGCTTAAGCAAAATCAAACATTAAACACAACACTATTAGCTCATACTAGCAGTTTATTTGGTTTAAACTGTTTGAATTTAGCTGAATGATTTAAAAAATGAATTTTAATTTTCTTTAAAATTTATTTTTCATGTATTGAAATTGTTAACATAACTAGACAAAAAGTCATGCTTCTCCATCCTAAAATATTGACCAAATCAAGCATGATGTTTTAAATACAAATCTTCTGTTTTATTATTTTACTTTTTTTCCATTCATTTGGAAATTGCTGTAAATTTATATCATTTTTAATAATATTGCTTAGAAACATTCTTTGCCACAAACTTGTATTCCTTATTTCAATTTCTTCTCATGGCGTATTTGTGTATTTTTGTCACAGGATATGTTTGTTGTTTTTGACTCTGTGCATTTAACACAGACTTCAAGATACATTTGTCGAAATAAAGACACATCTTGCATTTTCTTTATTTTTGTTACATTATACTACTTTTCGATTATTAGTTTTCATTTGTCAAATATTGTGGTATGTCTGACTTTTATAAGCCAAGTCTCATGTATAATCTCATTGTATTGGAAATTCACAGCCTTTATTGAAAAGCCCAGACCAGAAATGGAGCTTTTCAGTCACCACTTCAATGTGGTCTCCTGACATACAATGTCAAAGAAATCATATATGTTTACAGTTTTTGGTCAACAGCACGAAACTACACATATCATCTTGTAAGTTGCAAAGTTGGTTTCATTTACACCACGGCTAAACAAAGGCTTCCCACAACCAGCGCAGAATGTAAACAGCACCCTGCTGTGGTTTTCAGTGCTTCAGTTGAAACTTGTGTGCCAGAAAAACTGGGAGGTGGAAGGTTTGAAACGGTGACAGAGTCAAAACTGACCTCTGACTCCGAACACAGTCAAGCGTCATTCAGTTGTCGCCGCCAGTCCTAATAAGTCAAAGTAAGTGTAAAATCAAATCTGGTCTGCTGGCACTAATCTATACGAACGTTTAATTAAAGCTGAAGAATAAAAGGATTTGAAATCTCTCCTTCTCTAATCTCCTTCCAGCGTAATCGCTTTCCAACACAGAGGACTTCTTAAATCTTCTGCTTGGTGCTCAACAACAGCAAACAATGATGTCATTAGCAGGGTGGGATACTTGTTCTTGTTGTAATCCAAATTGGTAAAAATTTCATAATTTTACTGAATAATCTAATAACGAGTCTCTACAGAATGTAACTAATTGTATTACTGAAAGTTTTGACTACAGGATTGTTGCTTTAAATAACACAATTTGTTCCTTTTTGTGCTAGGTGGACTGTTGAAACTTTTGAAAAAAAGTACCTCATTATTTTCTATTTGCTACAGATCATCTCCTTTAAAAGCTTTCTGTAATGACTTTAGTGAAGCTGTCTTGTTCTTTGCATATCATCTTCTCTTCACAAGAAATAAGCTTCCTCTGTTTTCTGTTATTTTTCTTATGCCTTTACTGTCCCTTTGTTTTGTGATGAAGATATGTTACATGCAGCGCAGACGGCAAATAAATGAAAGCAGATGAAATAGGAAGAGTTAGATAAATGGACATGAATTAATACTCTTCTGTATCATTTTATGCTCTTTTTCTGCTACTTCTGTAAACATGTGATACTCTAATCTGTGTTGCATTTTCCCCATTTTGCAAATGAGTCCCTTTTTGTTTGTTTTTTCATCAAACAGTTCAGTTTAGCTGTTCTCAAACTTTGGAGAATATGCTTATAATAACATTTTAACCCTCTATGTGTGTTTAAACTGAAACATTCCAGCTGGAAATACTACAGTGTGGCATCTGGGTAAAGAGCAAAGGGCCTAAAGTGAAAAATATGTTGTTTTATTCTGTGCATGTCAAGAATGTCTGATGAGGTTCACTGAGGACTGTTTTTATGTTGGCATCTATAACACATGTACGTAACAGTGTGCAGAAAAGTGACAAGAAAATGAAAAAAATAAATAAAAAAATGAAAATACAAAACTGAAAGGACTCCGAGGCGACATCTCCTCTAAATTGAACCGCTTTGGAAAGGAGCCGATGAAATAGAGCTAGTGTTTTGGTACCTGGGTGAATAAGCTTTGAATGTCTGGACTGAATGCAGAGGACATCTGCGTTCCTGTATGAAGACCCTCTGGAAGATTTTTTTTTTTTTTTTTTTTTTTTTTAATTTAAGGCCTGCAGTGCATGTGCAAAAATTGCTTTAATCTTTTCTTTTTCCAAATCTCACTCTTTCAAGTTCCTTTAAACTCCCTCAATCCACCTCCTCATCTTTCTTCTTTCACATGTCCTCACATTCGGTGTATACACACAATGTTCACTCTTTGTATGTCTGTCTTTCTAGTCTCTGCCTTTTCATCCCTCCATCTCTTCTATCTTTCTCAGAATGTTCCCCTCTGATCCCTTCCTTAACATTTTCCAACCCCTCCCACTGCTGACCACACCACATGTTAATAATAAAGTCTCCTCCAGCTCCACCACATCTATGAGGAAATCCTCTGGCAGGTCATCTATGCCTGTCTGATAAAGAGCAGCACAGATGCTTCATCCTCACTTCTCTCCTCATTCCTCTATGTTTTTTAACATGGTGATCATACTGAAGTACATTCTGAGCCCTGAAGATGCGGCTTGACCCTAGTAAGAGACCGGTATGGATTGTGAAGAATTCCAGCCACAGCTGCAGCAGCACTCAATATTCTTCAACCTGATTATAATCTGAGGAAAAAATGAAAAAAGATGGCACTTGATATTATCAAGCCTGAGGAAATTAAAAGAAAAAGGAGCCATACTTGGCTCAAATCTATCTGGTGGTCAAAGAAAAAAATAAAAATAAAAAAAAAAAATACAGATTTTATTCATGCTGAAAAGCAAAGCTAATGCACCTGATCTTGCTGATATAACAAAGTAGTACAGTGTCAAACTTGATACATTTTAATTCTAGCAAATTAATGACCTGATGCAACTTGGAAGGAAATAGGAGACCAATTAAAATCCACAACAATTTAAAAAGGCGGACATGATCTAATTTGCTTGTTCATGGCTGAACAGAGAAAAAAATCTGATGCGGATCAAAAAACACATGAAATCACATCATGCTTTCAGACTGCCCTGCTAATTGCATGGTGATTCAATGGATAACAGCGTTGCATCATAATATGTCCTCAAAGTTCTCCCTCAGCTTAAGCGTTTCAGCATCTAAATTCTGTATCAGGTGTTGCTATTAAAGCAGTGAAAGTCCTCCCAAAACAACCAAATCCATTATTTGTATGGAAACCATGAAAGCATGTCATTTGGAATGGAACAGCTCACTAAATACTGCTTCCAAAGCAAACTTAACCAAACCAAACCAAAGGGGGTTGTTACAAACAGATGATCTAGTTTCAAATGATCATCAGAGAAGCATTTCCATGCATCTAGATACCTGGTTCTATGAATCCATAAGCAAGACATTGCACAGGTGCGTGCGTGTGTGCGTGCGTGCGTGTCTAAAGAAAGACTCAGTCTGTAGAGTATATTTGATTTAACAGGGGTTCCTCATTAAAAGATAAAGAGAGAAAATCTATCATCATGGAGACAGCCAACCACAGTGGACACTCTCCATACAGCCCCATGAAGAGAATGCTGACCGTCAGCCATTTGAATGGAAGACAGCCATTCATTGATAAGACAGTCAAATAAACAGACCATAAAGGAAAACAAACTGGACCACCACTGCTTTTCTGTGCTTCATTCAACCTCAAGAAGGGTCTCAGTGTGTGTGATGGCGAGACAGGGAAAACCCGAATGTAAATGTGTTTGTTCTCAGGGTAAAATGTCCCCTGAGGGGAAAAGACTGCGAGAGGAAGTTTCTATGCTCCCATAAGTCCTTTAATCCGAATATCAAACACACGTGGCTCCTGAGGGGGTGCCATTCACCACAGATAAACCCTCATGTTCTGCCTGTTTTAATAAATACACACTTGATAATGTGATAATTCAACGGTCCACAGAAAATAAAGTACACTCAAGAGAACAGATGAAATAAATATACATCTTAAGAACTCTGTGTGTTAAAAATTCTCTTTCATAATTATAAGACATACAATAAAGTGTCTGAACCACAAATACCATTTAGTTCTTTACAACTTTTAAAACTTATGTTCAAACAGTAAACATTTGATGCAACATTGTAATTCACTGGCTTCTGTGTTAAATGAGAACATGAGCTGGGTGGTTTACAGTCATATTACATCTACAGATGTGAACCAGGTTCTTGTACATTTATCCTTCTCTGTATGAACTGTTTCGAGCTTTCTTATCATGTTCACATATATCAACTAATTGTGAACAACCAGTGCATGTGTTTCTCTTTGTAAATGTGCTACTTTGGTTCGGACTCTTTACTGTTCCTACATATAATGAGTGTAGCCAATGACAATGCTTTGTACCTGCAGATACATCAGATAACTCAGATGTTTTGAAGGAAGATACTGTGAAGCACATTTTTGTAAGAGACGGTTAAGCTTGTCCCCATCTTTCCCCATGGTTTTGTTTTGTGTCATTTTCTAATTATATCTGGGTTTATTATTATCAGAAAAGGTTTTGCCATATGCAGTTATTTATTACTGCTAATATAGCTTGGCATATCAGTTACCGTCCCTTTGTTGAGATTTTTTTCTGCTCTTGCTTGTGTTTCTTTATCTGTATGTTTTGGTTTATTTTCATATGTTAGTTTCTGGCTGTTTCCATTTTTGCTTATGGATTCCTTTGAGTCTTAGCTCAGCTTCTTTAGTATTAATTAATCTCCCTCCCTCCAGCTGTTTCACATCCCCTCTGATTAGCTCACCCATTTTCTTTATCTTTTTCCACCACTGCCTCAGTATTTACTCTCCTGGTTTTTCCATTTTTTCTTGCTTGATTCTTTCAGTGTCCATTTTCCATATGCTGGAAAATGGACACTGAAACTGTGCTCTTGTCACACATAGGATCCAAGCACAGAGACTATATCAAGCTGAACATGTGAACCTTTAGATAAACTCACTAAACATACAGAATCTACTGATAAAACAATCACAGAACTTAATTTCAAAAACTCCAAGAAATCCCTTAAAGATGTCAGTTTCCCAGAATCTGACAAATTAGTAGCACAATCCCAATTAAAATATGAAACACAACAGTGCATATTTTGGAAAACAAATATCAATGGCTTACTCAGATAAAAATAAAATTATAGCCTATTCAAGTTTCAAATAAGCATTTTATTTTATTTTTTTCTCTATAAAAAGATATCAGAGTTGAGAGATCTGACTGCTCTCCACAGTGGGATCTGTGTTTAACCGTGTTTAGAGCACCATTTGGGGCCAGATAAATCAAGTGGCTGTCTACCAGAAGCCTCCATTAGGGGCCCAGCGAGGCCCCTGGATGGCCTGTCAGTCACCCCGTCAGTCAGCGAGCCACCCTCTTCCAGCGTTTGAACTCATAATTACAGGGAGACTCCGCTTGGTTTGGCCCAGAATGGCTCCCGAGGTCCCCCACCACCTCCCAGAGAGCAGCTCATGCTAGCCCTGCGCTAATGCTAATACTAACAAACAACGAGCGTTTCGCCTCAAGGGGAAACGGCGCTGAGAAAAATATTTATGGAAACTGAAAAGACTCTCTCCCTCTTCATCCCCCTTTGGGCTTTTCTTCATTCATCTTGCACAGACTCATTCAGGGCTTTTAGTTTTTATTCCATTGAGTGACAGCTCTGCGTTAGTTTGGAGTTAAAAAGGTTAGCACGGTATTTAGAAAGAAGAACACTAATGGTATGCACCATCTGAAGAGTACTTACAAAACAGCTGAAGTGGACAATATAAAGGCCATAGAGACTGGTGGATTTTAAGCAGTGACATAGAAGTTAAAGGAGAGATTATCCCCAACATTGAGAAATCTTCAGAAATTGCCTCCAAACAAGCTGGTGATTAAGACTCATAGCTAGTTTGTCTTCTTAAAGTTAGCTACACTAACACATCACAAGCCATCACTCATAAGTCGTTCTTTATCCTGAAACTCATAAATCATAAGCGGCTGTTTGACAGATTGGGTATATTTTGGATTTCAGCCACTTTAGGCGGCAGATGAAAGTTTTTGCATTCAAACGTACACACATTTAAAGTAAGATGTGGCCTGCTAGATCTCAGGAGTTCATGAATAAAATATAGACCTACAAAGGCAGCATGAACAATGGAAATATTATCCTCCACTGCATAAATGTATACTCGACCACAGAGTATTCTCACAGGGAGCCCGTTCCTCTTATCTCTGACGGGTCGTCAGCGATGACTGGCCACTGCATGTGGAGACACACACTGCTAACGAGGTGGGGGAAATTCTTCCCCCCACAATCATCCAAGATTGATGCAGAAAATTTACCCGGCAGACATTCCTCTGAATCCAAATGAAAGAGGTGCCTGGTTCACCAACATTCCTGATTGGCCACACATTCCTTTACGAGTCTGACGACGGTGTGATTGCAGGCATGGAGCCATGGCTTCATGAGGTAAACTTTCATAAAAGTTCCACTTTCAAACCAGGTTTCACCTGGTGAAGGATTTATACTACAAAAACTCAGATTTTAACCCTTTGCTAAAGATTAAAAAAAAACATCAACTTCTCACTTTAGATCAAATGTGTGAGGTGGTGTTTGAATTGTTAACACTCAAAATAATAATAATAATAAAAGGACTACCTGATGATTGTAAAATGATTTGGCTATAACTTGCATGTCAAAATATCCAACCAGATATAAAAATGTGATCATGAGAAAAACAGAAATAATATTGAACTGAAATACTACAAAGATAATTATCAAAATGTAAAAACTTTCAATAGAATAGTTTGAAGGAGGACATATTTAATTTCCACTTATTAAACCCCAATAAAACACCAGAAAGCCGTGTTTCACATATCTATAAAAAATCTGGAGCCAAACTGCTGAGTTTGTCCTCGGAAGCATGACTCTTAATCCTGACATGAATTATTAATTTGACGCATTCATCACTCTTCCGACCAGCCATCAATAGCCTCCATTATGGCGATGTGTATACATTACAGAGTGTATAATGTGTCAGAAACTTCCCGCATGCGAGCTGCTGGATGGCGGGAAGAGAAGGAAACAGAGAGAGGAAGACTGAGAGAAAGTAAGAATGATGGACAAGAGCGACAGCAGAAAGCATTACTTTGAGGATGAGAGTCACGATTTTGCAGCTAGAAATCAACCTGAACGACATGAGACAGTGGCATTTTGAAAGGTTAGACACTTATGGATTTAAAAGGTCAGCAGTGTGAGTTACAAGGTCGCTCAGACTTTACAAGTGATGCAAATTTTGTAAGGAACCTGGGCATTTCACTACAGGGGCCTACTATAAAATAATGGACACAATGACAGATTTTTTTATAGTAGTTTCGGTGTAGAAATCTACATCTTCACAACAAAATATCTGTGGTTGCATAATTTGTTATTAAATTTGTTGCATAATTTATTCTCGCAACTCAGGATGTCCTTTTCTCTGCTTCTGTGTTATCCATTCATACTTAATAAAAAGTTATCAGAAGTAGGGCTGGAGAATAAAACAACAATCGTGTCCAGCAGTAGACACATGATCAATATTAATAGAAAATATGTAGAATATTGATCATTTCACTGAACTCCAATCCCCAACTGTACATTTTTTTGGAGCATGTACGTTACTTAGCACAAACTTGTTGAGTAACTTGCGCAGCATGTTTTGCCACCATGCTTCATAACTGCTTAAATAAATAAATAAATAAATAAATAAATAAATAAATAAATAAATAAATAAACACCAAAGAGTGAAAAGAGAAAATGAGCTCAACAGCTTGGGAGAATATTGTAGACAAAAGAGGAAAGTTTAAGTCACCAGTTTGGCACTATTTTGGATATTTGAAACAAAAACCTAATCAGTAAATATTAGGTTACCGACGTGTGACTGACATGAAACGTTTATATTGTGATACATTTTCAGCTATATTGTCCAGCCTTTGGCTCAGCTTTTCCTTGTCTGAGCTTTGTGTAAAGAGAAGCTGGTGTCTGGAATATGCAACCACATATTTAACTCATAATATCACTAGCTTAAAATGACATACTTCCCTTGTCTGTTTTTGACACCTCTGTAGATTTGGAGCCTTATTCTAGGGATTATTTAGTGTTTGGAATGCTGAGTCAGCTTATTCTCCATATAAACAGCTAAAGCAAAGTTACAACTGTGGATCATAGCAAAAAAAGGAAAACACCCAGAAGCTCAGTTTCCTAGTATTGAGACTTTTAACATAAAATACCTGCTTCATTTTAACACCACAAATACAATTACAATTGACTAAAGTGTTTAGGGTGAAGACATCAAACAGAGTTGGTATAAAACACTTAAAAGTGGATTTATTTAGATGGGGGCTAGTAGCCAGCTTAAGGTGAACTCTGTTTATTTTAGCTTAAATGGCGTTAGTAATTCAACAACCTAATTTATTTTCTCTCATTAGGCTCCAACTAAAGCCTGAGAATCCCGAGAATCACTTTACCTGAAATGACTGAGGTATCGGAGAACAGGGTTGGATGTAGCACAGCTCTGCTAAACAGTAAAATGCTGACAGCTTTAGCAGCTAATGAAGAGATGATGTCACCCTGCCCTGCTCAGTTAACAAGAAGCTAATGAAAAGTGGAAAAGATGACCGCCAAGTCAGCCTCTAGAGTAAACAGCACAGGCAAGCAACCATCACTTTATCTCACTCAGAAACTTGTGGTCCCGCCCTGCTCTAAGACTCAGCAACGGGAGAGCAAAAAAAGCTGGACAGATGCTTTAATTTAAAATCTCTTTTACATTGACCTCAGCTTTACTGTCCACACACATGGATATATGCCCGCTCACAGTCAGTGAGCGTATTGGGCTAACTTTAACCATCACATTAGATGCCAGATCCCAAATGTACTTATAATCAAAGCGGCCTTGGTTATCCATATCTATATCTGTAGTTATACTGCTATAGGCTTAGGCTGCTAAAGAAATAATGAAGACTTGCCTCACTCTGTTAAATTCTCCTACTACTCTCCAATTTTGCATCATCTTCTGTTATTTCAGCTCTTAACTTTGTTATTTTTTTTCTCTTCATCACGCAGGAGGAGGAAATGCTGCAAGTCAGTGACTCAAAACAATCTGCTGGGTTTCTTTAGATGGAAAACTTTTTAACAACCTAAACAATAAACTGAACCTGTCCATACATTGTTTGGTAACCATTGTCTATATATATACTTTACCTGAAATATGTGTGATTGGCCTGAATAAATTGTTTTTTCAACTAATGAGAAGTTGTGAATTGGTGCCATATAGATAAACTGAAAAGAATCGAAAGCATATTGAACTCCAAACCCATATTTACATCTGTGCTTCAGTTTCTGACCCTCAGACATGGCTTTTAGGTGTCACAATGTATGGACTATCCAAGATATCCTCAGAGGCTCCACTAACGTCCAGCCTCAGAAGACCGAGAAACTGAAATTGGTCTTTTGAATCATAGATGTACATGCAGGCACGACGTGATGATGTGTTAGTGTGAATTTACAGCGTGAAGTTTGTGGTCTGGTGGTTTATGGACTTCCTCTGTTTAGGCGATTAGCTGTGAGATCACACTCACTTTCACACACACACACATACACACACATGCATGCAAATGCAGAGAGAGAAGCTTAAAGAGGTGCTTCTTACTACTGATACAATTTTACCACACCTCTCTCTTTCACACTCTACTCCGTTAATGGTTTATTAGTGGTTTGTGTGTAATTGTGGCGATTCAAATACAAAATTTGTAAAAATAAAAAATAAAAAAAAAATCACAAAAACTTGACCTACATAAATCTGCAGAAAAAGCTCATTGTTCTTTGCCTTCCTTTTTAGCAAGTTTAGTTGCATTCATGGTATGGATCCAGCTTTTAGACATATGTTTTCAACAGGGTCGCTGTAAGCTCTAACGTTAAGCTCCATTTATTCCAAACCACTTTGATTAGTGTTTGGGACCTTTGTTATCTTAAAATTCACCATTGGGAATTGGATCGAGATGGATCCAACCAATAAAAAATCTCCAGGCCAACTGACATTTGCAGCTGCTCGCATGTTGATTGACAAGTTGATTGCATTCTGGAAAACATTCTATGCTCAAAGGAGACACAGATTGGGAATTGTTGAGCAAAATCACAGGAACATTGATAGAAGGAGTCAAGCATTCAACCAACTGTAAGGCAGTGGCGCAACTACACATTATTCAGGTGGATGCGAAAACATAAATCCCCCCCAAGTTCCTATAACTCCAAGTTCCTATAACTCATCTGAATTCAGCTTTTAGATGGTTGAAATGTCTGACATAATTTGATATTTCAACAGGACTGTAGGCTGAAGCACACATCAAAACTGGCTTAGAAAGAATAATTCAGATGTATTTTCCTTGTGTCTTGGCCTATCCTTAATCTCCATACAAAATTATTATACTATTGAGTTCATGCCAAGAAATAAACCACTTAAATGAGGCCTACAATTTCTCAAAGTAAAAAGAGTGGTCAGATATCCAGAGTGAATCATGTCCGATCATGATGCATTTTGCTTATGAGCCTTAAGCAACAGATTACTGGGGGTTTATGGATATATTTAAACCTGTGTGATTACAGAAAATCCACAATTCTTACTTTATAAATGCATTCAAATTGTTTGTTCATGTCTCCCCACCAAAGATAAAGTTTATATGCATAAATATAAACCAAAATGTAATATGGCATTCATTATGATGTTGAGTGTGCAATCCTCATCATTGCCATGTGAATTTTAATCTGTCATGTGATGATTTTCTTTTTTTTATAAATTTTTATCTGAGGTTTGGTAGCTGGTGGCCAGCCCATCTAATTGTGGTCATAACTTTCAGTTCCTGAATTAGAAATGAAATGACATTACAGAGTGTGGGCATGCATCCTGTTCCTGTCTCTGACCTGGTTGTAAGTGGCGTCCAGCAGTTTGTCCAGGTTCTGGAGAGGTGCCGGGGTCTTGTCTTTGAATCGGGTCAGCAGTCGCCTCTGGATAGCTCTGAACTGGACAGCTCGCTCTGACAGCAGATCCTGATACTGCTGAGCACTGACACGCAGCTAAGATAAACCAAAACGAAATACCAAACATTTCACTTCTTAATTTTTTTTAATAACTCCTAAACATGACATGTCTGAGTTATATCTACCTGAAAGTGATTGTCTACAGACAGGAAGTATTCTTGAAGTGGCATAGGACCACTAAAGCTTTTCTTGAAGTCTTTGATTCCCAATTTGGAGAAATGTTGATCAAACCTTTGAACGAGTTCCTTCACCACCAGCCACATGTCCTCAAAACTGTCACTCTGAATGCGGTAACGCTCTGTGAAGAAGGGAGACGTGCAAATTTTTATTTTTTATTTTTTTCAACATTATAATCATCACAAATAAAGTGAATCACATCCTGGAAGAAAGTGAACTGCAAATGCTTCTGGTTGTGATAACAGAAAAGAGCCAATCAGTATTTTCTTCTTGCTAATTTTGGTGCAAAATGCTACAAAAGGCACCAAAAATACCATCAGTAGCTGTGGATATAATTTGGAAAGGGAACTCTTTTTTTAATCCCATGTTGTAACTAGCGTCAATGGTGGTTAACCAGCACCACCTCCTGTATGTGGCTTCATACTAAGACTCACGGGAGGTCTTAGAGGCCAGCACAGTGACTTTGGCTCCTGATAGAAACTGAAAAGCCAAACTGTTCCCATCCTTATCTTCTGTTTTTGTTGAAAACTCTGCAGAGGAAAACAGAGAGAAAGAAAACAGCATGATGAGACAGATATGACAGTCTAATCATGATACAAGACGCCAACAAAGGTGAACAAAATACAGTCACACTCTTCCCAAACACAATGAAAGCTTACACAAATCCCTCGTGAAAGAAAAACACAATCAGTAGCACTACTGAGTTTGTGTTTACATGGCAAACCGCTGAATGTACCCAACTACTAGATGTTCCCAGTGGTGAAATAGCAAATACTCATGCATAACAAATTCATGTAAACACACAACTACACTCAAACATTAGGCTACATGTATGAATGTAAAAACAATCTGACATCTACAAATGTCTTTAATTTCTCTCCAGTGATTGCAGGGATTGTTGTTGTTGTTTTTGCCCTTGGAGGGAAGTCCGGAGACAGCAGACTCCCTGAATGGATGACAGTGAGATGGTTTGTAACACTGAGTGTGATTTTCAAGAAGAAAGGTTCCTTCATGTGTTTTAAAATTAACATTTTGTTTCATATTTATTGTATTTTGTGTTCTTCCCAAACAGTTGTGCAAAAGATGTCACATTAAAATCTTTTAACAACTTAGGCTTCAATGTGAGTATATTTATTAAGTAGAGAAAATAAATAATTATTTGCAAAGCATAATTTTTGGAATTCCTAATTATTCCTACTTCCTCACTGAAAATTAAGGCTGAATGATATGATTAAAAAACATATCACAACACAGGGGTTTTATATCAGTCCATGTCAATAATTACTGATGCGGGTTTTTTGTTGTTGTTTTGTTTTAAAATCACTGAAATAGTGCCAAACTGATGACATGACCTTCACTTGATTCATTGACAATTTCCTCAAGAGCTGTTTTCTCATCTCCCTTAATTACACAACTTTGTTTTTTTTTTTATTTTTAAACAACTATGAAATGGTAAACTGCTGCTGCGCAATTTACTCAATAGGTTGTGCGTTAGTTGATGCCACCAAATTTGCTTAGCTGTGCGTGCGTGGGTATTTACTTTTTAACAAAAATGCTGGGCGTTCTGGATCGGAGTTCAGTGAAATCATTGTGTATTACCTGCTGATATTATCGATTTATTTCCCAGCACTAATTCAAATTAAATATTGTATCTGCCAATGTCAAATAACCTAATAGCAAAATAAGATGAATTTCTTTAAGGGGTAAAAAGAAAGATCTCAAATTTAAGGATACAATTTATGTTGTTTTAGGTATTTTGTTTTTCAACAGGAACCTGCAAACTTTCATTTTAGGGACCTTAGTTTCAATCTAATTTCAAACAACGCTACAGAGACATTTACTTCTGAATGTTTATAAATTTCTAAGACAAACTGATAAAGCTTTCAGTTTTAAACAGAAATTACCATACCATTTTCATGCAAAGTATTAATAATTACCTCTGAAGATAGAGCTGAGGTCAACTGGTGGCTGGTTGGTGTCCACAGTGATCTTAAACTTGGTGTTTTTGGCTGGAGATGAAGGTACACACACCAGAGCCAGAGGAAGACTGAACCTGGACTGGAGAACCCTGGGAACCCCTAATGAAAAGTAAATACTTCGAAGTTAAAATATATTTTCCATTAAACTATAATTACCACTGCAGCTACTACAAACATATTATCTTGTAATAATGTTGGGTTAATCTGCAGTCTTTGTCCCTTGACGGTCTATTCTTGATAAACATCCTCTAATTTGAAGCCGACTTCCTCTTCAGGTAGATTGTTGTGAAACTAAACAAGGTCACTACATCACCTCCGAGCCTTTCTCTCCAAACAGCCAAGAGGTCAACATCTGTTAGCACAGTAAGCACTTCTGGTGTTCAGATTACCTGAGTGCCCAGAGACTTAATATCAACACCAACTGTGAAGGTGTGTCTGTTGAAGATCCGAAAGAGAAGTTTTGTAAAAACTAAGTTTTCAGCAGAAATAAAACAACAACAAAAAAACAGAGAAGGATAAGTATGTCCAATGACAACTATGTTGTGATCTTAAGCAGTGCTGAGTTTGGCAGAAATCAAGACTTAGTAAAAATAACAGAGCGAGCAAGTAGAAAAAAGGTGGAGGAAAAGAGTTGTTAAGAAGAGATGAAGTAAAGTAACCAGGCGAGAGGAGAAAACCTGAACCGAGGAAAGAAACTGGAAATAAAACAGCATCAGGGCGACTGAAGCAGAAATAACTGGAATTGACAGCTGGGTTTGGACGGAGGTTTAATTGTGGAAAGTCCCTGCTTATTTCAAATAGTAACAATTACCTACAACTACTGTGCACCTTTTCATTCCAGAAAAGCAATTATTATGTAATCATTTTAATAATTCAATTTGATTTAAATACAAGGACCGAAAGGCATCAAGAAAAAGGAAAGTGGTAAAGCCAAAAATAACAGATCTTGAAAAAAAATATTTAAAAATAGAAAGTCAAACTGTGGTCCAGTTTCTTCAGTTTTTTCATGCCTAATTTAGTCATTGACCTTCGTTCTGGATGGCTGGATAGTTAAGCAACAAATTACATTCGGCAAACACAAAGAAGGGTCATATAAACAAGTTGTCACTGTGATTATGGAGAAACTCTGTTAGATGGGAGGTGAAAGAGCAACACTTTCAAAGCACCTTTTTAGTAACACGGTTGTACAAATGAATCAACTGTTACACATTTCTAATTTACATTTACACAGGGATGTTTTTATATTTTAAATTAGTGCACACCTGGATAGAGAAGAAGAGGCTGTTCTTCACATGTGTGTAACTGGAGGAAAGTCTAAAATGTCCTTTTTCCATCCTACCTCCAAAGTACTCCCCAAGTTGTCATTACAGAATGTACTCTGAACACTGAAATTTACCAGCATGGAGACTTTATTTCAGCATGAGCGCCACAACCATCTTACAAGGTCTTGCTAAAATTTATTTCTATATATCCTTCATAAATCATACTGTCTGGGAACTGACAAGTCTTAGAGGAACCATCTTTTCAACAGTTTACAGTTTTCTTTCACTACACACCCAAAAACCAGTTTTATAGTATAAATAAACTGCTCCATGCTAGAGAAAGTGGTTGATATTGGGACAAATTACACACTTATCTGTATGTGGAGTGTGGATACTTGGAGACAGACTGCTGTAGAACTTTGCATTCAGGACTAGCTCTAAGTCAAACTTTTCTTCTAACCCTTATATCTTTTAGGAGAAAGATAAAACAATCAGATTTTCATCCATGCTAGGCAAAGGAATAAAAAATAATTGAGGCACAAGTTGCTTCAAATCCTATTTTAAATTATGCCTGACTAAATGATGAATCAAAATTTGTTAGCATGTCTGACAGACATTAATTAAAATCCACCCAATTAATGCAAAAATGTTTTTTTGTTTTTTTGTTTTTTTTTGCTTTGGCTTTCAAAAAATATACATCTTCTGCACACTGAAGTCAAAAACTTACAAGAAATTGCACTATTAGCATGTCATGGCAGTCATGAGATTGTCAAACAGCAAAAGTCTTCAGATGTGTTTCATCGTTTAAGGTACTGGGATGGCATCAAATGTTACAACATTTCATTTCTCTTTTCAATAAATAAAGGTTTTTATTATTATTGGATTGAATTTAGCTTAAATATGCTTATATTTGCATGTCTCTGCATCAGGTAAACTGACTAAAAAAGCAAGAACAAAAATTTGAGAAGACAACCCCGTGTGCCGGATCAGGTTCGATCCACAGCTGCAGTGATGTCACCTCTGATGTGTCTGTGTGGGTATAAAAGATACGTGTGGAAACTGGATGTAATCTGCACATGCTCTTTGGGTTTTTGTGTGGGCCACAGGGAAAACAATAAAAAAGAAACAAACCCTGCACATTCCACTCCTCGAAAGCTTTGTTCACATGCAGCTGTTATGCATTACCTACTTCACTTCCATAAGTTCTGCATGCTTTGGTTTGATGTGGACACAATTAAAACCACATTCAGTCATTTTTTTAAATGACCTAAAATAAGAAAATGTGAAGCCTCACATCTTTTAATCTGTTAACTGGAATGTCCAGGTAAAACTACTGTTGTCATTTAATCAATGACAATGTATAGTATACCCCACCTAATACCTGTAAAAACAAACGCATAAGTAATAGTAATAAGACAGAATGTTAAATATTAATTCAGATTTTATTCAACTATTCTCCTTATATGTATAATTTGCAAGTCATGCTGCCATTAGTTCTCTGTTTTTGTTTCCATAGAAACTGTCTCCCAGACATTTTCTACTGTGATTAAAATTGATCAGTATAAAAAGAACTCATAAATTTGACTGCATTGGATTATAATTTAAACTGAACTAAAATATGACAAATTGCAACATGCAGCCAACATGAGCTGCTCATATTGGCTGCATGTTGGAGTAGCTCAGATACATTAGACCAGGTTTGTCACCAGTTGTGAATCTTTGGACAATTATTCCCTCTGGTTTTGGATGATGTGCAACTGGAATGATTTTTGCTCTTGTGTTCTTAATTTTAAAAAGTTGTTATGACAACAAGAACTTGTTTTTACAACTGGGAGCAGCTGAGTTGCATCTCAAAAGCTCAAATAATACCTGAATTAAAGCCCAGCTCAGATCTCAGATCTAAAGAGCAGTGGCAAAAGCAAATGAGGTGGATTGTCAATGTGGCAAAAGCAAATGAGATGGATTATCAATGTTTGCCATCAACTGATGGTATCAACCATGACATGTTAATGTGGAATATTATCTCTGTTGCCTCAATATTGAGCTGTTAGCTTTTTACGACATTCATGAGACCATCATACACCAACAATATTCAGTCAGAGGCCTCCTCAGATTTGCTGTAAGACTGACTGCTATCAGAGTTCCTTCCTCCCTACAGCATCGCCACAACGACTCTTTGAAGATACATAGATGATATGAGCTATGATAACCTTTGTCTTTTGGACAAATACAGTATTTTTGAATGGAATTTTATTAAACTGAATTAGGACAGCGTGTCACACAGAATGGGATGTGCCTCAGGATGATATTCATTGTAAATTGATGCTATATAAATAATCTATTAAAAAAAATAATGTTCAGTCAGCATTTGTGGGAGTGTTATAATGCAAAACCTCAAAAGGTTATGACAGTTAACTTGTTTCCATCAAACTAAAACTGACTAAAACAAACACTGATGTGTATCTAGGGAAACTAGAGCTGGAATGTCCAGGTAAAACTACTGTAGTGAAGGGAGTCTGGGTAGGTATGGATTTGGGTCAGTTACTTTTTAGGGTAAAATTGGAACAACATATCAGGGAAATCATTTCTCTTACACTACTAAGACAGTCATGATGCTGACAAAGTGTGTGCTTAAAAATAAAAGCTTGTGAGTCTCTGTCAAATGATGCATGCAAGAAATATGATATTACTGTGTAAACTCCATAGTGTATGAAAGGAAAAATGTATAAAAATGCATATTTACATTTTTCTGAGTGAGGAAATGTGTGTACGGGTCAGAGACTTTTTCTAAGTATCACATAACAGGAACATAAACACTCGACAGCCGTCTTTTCCTGCACATATAGTAGTGTGCATGTTTGTATGCTGCATTTGAAAATATATTTTTTCTGTTAAAAAATGTACTAATCATTTCAGAGGCTAAGTATGCGTCGGGCAGACATGTCTGTCTGTCTGTCTTTTTAACGACTACTTGTTCTAGTCTATCTAGGACTGCAAGCAAAACACTTACCTTTTGGATTAAGCTCTGCAAAAAGTAGAAAGAGAAGAAGTAAAAATAAAAAATACATTCTGAGAGCTCAGAAAAATGAAACTGCACAATTGCAATCCAGTAATACATAAAAGAGTAAGAGGACTTTAATGGGAAGCAGATCCTTTAGTGTTCAGGACCCTCTCTACGCTTGTGGAACCAGCTCCTAGTTTTAATCTAGCCTTAAAATTATTGATTTTGTGATTATAGATTACAGTTAATAGTTCACATTTAAAATTGGAGTTATGTTTCTTAAATTAAAAGGCTCATCTGTGTAGCATGGTTACCAGATAATGCTGCCAACAGCTAGAAATGATCTCCCTCTCCTGTGTCTACTTTTTTGCTTTTCTTTAACATAAAAATACTCCTGCATTTGTTTTTTTTTTTTTTATTTTTATTTCATCTGTCTCCTCAAACCCCAGTCAGTCATGGCAGCCAGGTTCTGCTGGGTGTTTCTCTGCACTGTCGCTCCATGCATGATCAGTATGAGGAATCACTCTAAAATCAACAACGCAGGTAACTGTCTACTGTCTATATTTTCGTCCAAGAGAAGTGAATGCTGCAAGCCAGTGACTCACTGGATTTTCTTGTAAAAAAAAAAATAAAAAATCAAGCAATCTGAATAATGAACTTTATTGTTTGATAACTAGGATCATTTGAAATGTATGTATGATTGGATTGACGTGTTATGAATTGGTGGTATACAAATAAATGGAATTGAATCAAACCTATCCCATCAATATGTGAATGTAGAGAAATTTAAGACACCTTATGAAATGGTTTCTCCTGCCAAGTCAAAATCAAACAGTGCAGCTAAAGGAGGATGTTGCAAGTGAGCCAAGCTGACACTGAATATGAGGAGACATCCTCAAAAATTAGAAAAAGTTTATTACAAGCTGGACTGAGAGAAATAGCCAAATAAAATACGTACAAGTAAGTATGTATGCAGCACAAACTATGGAGTGTAAATATAAACCGCTGTATGCCATGTCACACTGAGGACACCTGCCAAACAACATATGAGATGCTTAAAAAGAAAACACACAAGACTGAGCATCTCTATCCCTGCTCCTCAGGGCTATGTTTTACCAGCTGCTCTGGGATTTGAAAAGTCTGTCTGCTGCTTCTCTAACCTTTAAGCCACAGCAATAGAAGCCAGGAAGATTAAGATCTGATTTGATTGGTTAAAGAGGATTTCCTTGGAAGGTGAATGGGAAGCAGATGGATGAGTTGCAAGCCAATAGAAATGGGAAGGAGGTGCAGAGTGAAAAAGTTCCCCTGGCAAAATTGATGAAAGTCACGCTTTCATATGGGTGTCTCTGTTTACTGTAAAAACTCTGGCTTTCTCACCGTCTCTCGTGTCATAGCCTCATTTAAACTTAATAGGGGAAAAAATGTTTTTTTTTCTTAACTGGTTCAGAAACATCTTCAGCTTTTGCCAAGTTATTAGCAGTCAAAAATCGGTGAAATGCCTCCTTTGTGGTACTCTAAAAAAACATTTAATACTTTACACAGCCAAGGAGATCATTAAGTGTGACTTAATGACTTAAATAAATCCAAGACTCCTCATGGACACTTCCTGTGTTTTCTGCTGTTGCAGGGCAGAAAATGACACATCACTAACACAAAATCCAAGTGGTCTGGTTATAACTTCAGTTTTGAATTCATTCAGGAAGCAGTGTTATTGTTGCATATTTAGTCTATCAGCACCTATAAGGAGGAAACCTAGCTGTTAACTATTGTAATTTAAAACTAACATGTCAAATTGTCCCTGTAATATTTTTGTCTGTTGCAACATTTTGTAACACTTAATGATGTCAACTTTGTATTAAAAGTGTCATAATTTACCAAATGATGCTTTATGTCAACAGTCATAAATATTCATGAAGGCTTATTCATGTTCATGACAGGTGTTATGTCATGTTTATGACAGTGTCATGTCAGTCTTATTCACCCTCATTCAAATAAAGTGTTACCCAACATTTTAACTGTTGCTGTAGAATGATACATAGCATAGCGTTTATATAGAATTTCTACCAATATAACATTTTGGAAATGATAGGTGACTCAGATACAAGCTAAATAAATTTGTATAGTTTTATCTTTTTAATCCATTTGTTTTATCAGATGATTTTATTGGACAATGAAGGATCGATTGCAGTTTTGTCATTGCAGGGAAACGGAGGTTTTGGCATCACAAAAATAAATACATTTAAAACATCAGCTGGGAGGAGTTAGAAAGTTAGAAACCCTTCAGGCATCCAAGCAGACTGAATTACTTCAACTACTCTTCATAATGTCAAGGACCAGCATACTTAGCAACCTTTTTGAGTCTATCAGTGCAACAAAGAATTACATTTTTGACAATGAACATTTCCAAGCTACATTTGGTGAAAACTAAGCCTCTCAAAGAAATCAAAAGCTACAAATAAGTTTATAATATAAAATGTAAGAGAATGAAAGATAAGGATGAAGAAGCAATGCTGAGTTACATGCTACCTCCAAAATCTGCTACTAAGCTTTTGTATGATACTCACTAACAAAGACAGCTAAAAACATAAACTACTTGGCACAAGGGATAAGAAATGCCAACAAAAAAATCACTGGAAATGGATTTCAAACATGGTGTTCCAACAAACTGATGCAGCTCCTGGAGACATGGGTATGTGGAGAAGTTGGTCATCCTCCAAAACTCAGTAAAACAGGAGAAAACACAGACAGTTAGCTTGAACCTTTGGTTTTCAGTTGCTGTGGTAACCAATGAATCATGGCTGGCCATGTTTTATGGAAAGTATCATCCGCATGCAACACACATCGGATGTGTGTGTTGCATGCGGATGATAATCACTCATGTGAGTGATTATTTTCACTCACATGAAAATAATCAGTATGTATGCAAGCTAACAATGCACTGTAAATGCCAGCCTGACCACTTGATCCCATTCAAGTATGTTTGTGCAAATCCCACTCTCAGGGTTTTAGGAAAATCACAGAGGGGCACTAATGAAATTCTTTCTAGATTGTAACAGCTCTTGCCATCATCAGGCCTCCTTTGAAGGTTTTAAGAAGTCAACAGTCTTCTTAAATGTCAAAGCCTTTGTACAGCTTAAAGATGGACACAGTAGCCTAAGGGTGGGATTGTGTTATGCGGAGTAGGGTGGTGTGGAGGCGTAATCATCAGCCCTGGGTGGCAGAGAATACAAAGTGTTGCATTCCTTCCAAGCCAGAACAGCATTTTGGGGATAAGAAGTGATGAGGCACTACTGCAGATTAGCACTGAAGAAACACAGAAAATTACAACCAAACTCTACCACATCACTACAGGAATGCTCCTGGAGAGAACCACTTGGCATCTCACCACAAGATGGCTTACTGCAGTGGACACAGAGTTTCAGAGCAAAACCAACCCTTTATTAAAACAGTGTTGGGCCTGGCAACAATATTCTATCGGCATGCTAACCTACACTCTGGTGTCAAGTGTTAAAAAAAAGCAGTTGGCATGACGCGACAATGATGTGGTTCAATTAGGTTTAGGTTGTAAAACATGTGTCGGTTAGGAAAAAGATTATGAATTATGTTGAAGTGTCAGGATAAAAACAGCACAGCACATAAAGTCAGAAAAAAGAGTAATACAATACCTCTTTACCTATCTGGAATTGTTAGCATCTATGCTACAGCTTTTTTTTTGCACACTTGCAAGGCAGTTGTGTAAATGTATGCATTTTCTCTGAGGCAAATTTGGATTTGTGGAAATATTTTCAGTGGCTAAAGAAAATGATGATCCTGGCATAGAAACTAAAAGAGTGCCACCTTTCAATGTATCACCATTCATAAGCTAGAGTGGCTAAACTACAAGCTGAATATCTACACTTCCTGACCATCTCTGCTTGCAGCACTGATGTGTTCAATAATTAGTTTCTCCATTGTCCAGGGTGCCAAGCTTAAAGCACTCAGGACCTTCTCCAGAGCTTTTAAAATTGTTTAGATTTATTTTAATTATTCATAAGTGATGCTGATAGGCATGCAGCTCGGACAGTTTTTACTTTGACAACAAATATTGCGGCATATTCGCCCCAGCTGAATTTATTTCTTCAGGTAATAAAAGGCTCTATAGACAATTTTAAGGCTTAGTAGGCAGTTGAGAAATTAGCTGCAAGAAACTTTAATCTCTTATAACCCATTGTCAAATTGTCCTTGCTCCACTCATAACATACTGCCATTGTGTTGTTCCTTTATATTCCCAGGGCTAGGGCGATATCCTGCTTCCCAACTCTTCTTCTGACTGGTACAGTGTATTATTCTACCCTTATCTTTTCTGTTTATTCAGACATCTTTTCACCTGAGTATAGCTTAGTACCTGCTGTGTTGGGAAATTAACCTATGTCTCTTTTCTTTCCATCTTAAATCAGACTTTTCTAATGCCTAACGCCCAACAAGTGCCTTCCAAAACTCAAAATCACTTTCCAACAAGCTGCTTTGCTTTTAAGGCCTATTGAAATACTCCAGACTTCTTATTTTCAACTATTTATAGCATCACAATAACCCTTAACAAGAAAGAAACACTTCCCAATATTTCCAGACATTTCACATTAAGTGTGCTTCTGGGGAGGAAAAACTGTTCCACCAACAGAGGTCTGCCAAAGCAAATGTAATCCAAGGGAAACAATAGCACAAAACATAAGCCTTTTTTCATGACCTGATTTCCGAACAAATGCAGATCTTTTTTTTTTTTTTTTTTTTAAGGAGGTCTGTGACATTTAAAAATAAAGAGTGGTTCTGTTGCTTTGGAAAGTTATATCTTCCAGAAATATTGCAAAACCTGGAAACAGATGCCTGGAGGCAGCAAGGGGATAAACTGGGCTCATCTGGAAAGAGCCCAAATGTCATTACACCATTCCAGTTCTCTATTAGCAGATGGTGTTCAGCCCTGTCACACAACCCTAGTTTTGATGTTACAGACCAGACACCTGCTAACTTCATAAGGTTTTTGGTGCTAATGCTCCAGGTATTGAAGAACATTTTACATCTACTATAAAGGTAAGTTTTATACATATCTTCTATATAAAAACTATCTTAAACTAAAATCAAATGTGCATTTACCACAATGACTATTGTAACTGGTATTAGCTCCTTACAACTTTACAAATAAACAAAATTAAACATTTCATAAATATGTGCACAGTCAGAAATGAAATTTTGAGAATGGAGCTTCCATTCACTGCATATTGATAGCTAATCTGACAATTTTATAAAAGCTACAGAGGTGAGCCTGATGGTTCAAACAACATATGTGCCACTGCAACTGTACAAAAAAACATCACAACAGAGCTTCAGCACATGAGTTTTTAATTGGAAAAAAAACAAAAAAAAAAACTAATGCAATGTAAAAGTCATTACAAAAAATGGCTCCACTAACCATCCTCAACAACACTGTACCTGCTGTGCAACATTTATGGTTCCTAGGAGTCACCCTTTCTCAAGATCAAATATGGTTCTCAGACATAGACACTGTTTGCATGAAGGCCCAGCAGAAACTGTAATTTCAATGGCAACTCATGAAGTAAAATCTTCTACAACTACTACAACTGCTACTACACTGTTTTTACTCAGTCTTCTATGTGTGGTTTGGCTCATCCATAAAACAGGACTAGACTGCATTAAACAATTAGGTCCACAGAGAGGATCATCAGGGCTTGTCTTCCCCCCTTGTACAAGTAAAGGGTCAGGAAAAGGGTGAGGAACAGGGTCAGGTAAAGGGTCAGGAACAGGAACAGGTAAAAGGATCATCAGGGCTTGTCTTCCCCCCTTGTACAAGTAAAGGGTCAGGAAAAGGGCAACTAACATCTCTGCAGACCTCACACATCCTGGACACAAACTGTTTAAGCTTTTGCCTCCAGGTCAACACGCTATTTGCAAAAACAAGCTGCCACAGAGGCAGTTTCTCCCCCCAGGCTGTCTCTCTGATGAAAACAATAAACATTGTACAGCCTCAGCTACTCTAGTGTAATATAAAATAATCATATTTGCAGTAAAACCAGCTTTTCTTTTTTTGTTTTTTATGCAAAAATTACTGCACATACACACTGTTTATTTTTATCCTATTATTTTTATTATATTTTTATGCTAGTAAAACCAAAGTCAAATTCCTTGCTTTAGCCAAAGAAACTTCATTTGCAAACAAAGAATGAACAACAAAATGTCTACATTTTATTCCATCTAAGATAAACATCTGACGGTGCTAATAAAAACCAAACACATGTTACAAGAGTCCTTTTACCTGTTGGCGCACTATAGGACATGACAATATCTCCGGTCAGATCAGCAGGGGGGTATTGGCCATTGAGGAAAGCTGAAAAAGCCACTTCTTTGGTTGAACCAACACCTGGGGGAAAAAAAAAAAACATATTTTTTTTTAACAACCAGATAAGGAACAGCTTTATTTTGTGTAGCTCCACCAGTGTAAATATTAAAAATTAAGCCAGCTAACAAAAAGTATCAAAATGATTTGTTTTCAGCAAACAGTTACCTTAACATACTAATAAGAATTGTTATTGGGAAGAATAACAACTATAAAATATTACATCTCTAAAAAATAAGTTTATTTTAGTTGCAACTTAAACAAGGCAAACTATGACAGTATATCATCACTTCTTGCACATTGTTGGCACTGCAGTGTGAAAGTGGGTTTTTCAACAAACACTATAATCTTGAATTTCATACCTAAAGTTAATAGAAATGAGAGGACTAGTAATAAAGAGTAAAAAACAGATTCAGACAAATATAACATGAGTAAAGATAAAATGCATTTTGAAGTTATTTCATTTAATAAGCAAATAAAAAGCTATTCCAATCAACCTGTCTCACAGTATGCGGAAAATAATCTCCCCTAAACAGCTGATTTTACAAACCTTGGCAGCAACACCTGTATCAAAAATAGGTTAAGTCATTTTCATTGCTGTGAATGAATTTTTGCCCCCCTCTTATGTGACAAAAACAAACACACAATATTTGTAAAGGAGCAGATCCAGTTCCGTTGGACTGGACTAGAGTTTAGGCTTGGACTTTAGCATAATGCAAAAAAATGGCAGCAGAAAGTTTTACAAAATGGCCAGCAGTAAGTAGAAGCATTTTAATAGATGATCCCCTGAAGGTACATTAACATAAGAGCTCTCCTACAGAAACCAGATCAAGAGAGAGTAACTTATTGCCTTGATGTTGGAATTATTTTAAAATCTGTCAGTTTGCAAAACTCAATGCTACATTAATTTGGATGTGAAAATAAAGTTATAATAGATATTCTTAACTGCTATCAGTTCAGCTTTTTAACTAAAAGGACACTGAATGATAAAAATGGAAGTTGGTGTGTCAACCAGACAAGCAAACACAAACACGCAGTCAGTTTTTTGAAGTTGGTGACATAACTGGACACTGTGTGCTCAATACTAACCAGATCCTTTAATGTGTATACACACACACGCACGCACACACACATGCACACGCACACACACACCTACACACACACAGAACTGCTAAAGCACTGCTTACGTTCAACATCACTATGCGAGGTGAAGACATAAAATAAAAGCTTCAACTGGAACTCTACTCTGTGTGTGCGTGTAAGTATATGTGGGGGTGAACCCAAGACTGAAATTATATGTACCATGAGAGATGGGTGATGACTTGTAGCTTCCTTTAAAACGCCTGAAAACCAACAGAAAGTAGAGGGGGAAAGAGAGCTGGGGAGAAAGAGCAGGGATCAAATACGGCTGGAGAGGAAAGGATATATTACAGCTAATGGCTCCATGCAGTCAGACACACACACACGCATACAGGGCGGTATGTTGGTGAAATGGGGCGTGATGTTTTTGGGCCCAGTCTGTTACAGGTGACTGAATCCCGAGTGTATGTGCATGTGTCCAAATGGAAAAGCATAAAAGTCTGTGTAATTTCTCAAAGTTAAGAGTAAAGAGTGTGTGAAAGTTTCTGAATCTGTATATCACTGAGGTTAGTAGGTTTAAGATGGAACGGTAAAAAAACCTTGATGTGTTTAACCATGCATGCACACAAACATGCCGCGCTGATAGTGATGCAAGGCCTTCCTGGGGAGAACAGACAGATCAACCTGAGGCTAAACAGATGGAAAAAAATAGATAATAAAGAACTAAATTTAAATATAAAGGCCTGATTTTTCACTTTTTAAATAATTATGCAAGACCATTTCTAAAACTGAAAAACCAATGAGAAGATAACCCTAAATGGAAAATACAATCTTGTATCATAAACCAGTAACACTGCTTTTTTTATTCCAGTAGCTTATTTTTATGTCTTGTTTAAGCATACGGTTAGTTCCCTCCATGCTTGTCAGTCAGTCTGTCAACTGAAGGCTTTTAACCTCCGTGCCCTGAAGGTCACCCTGGTCAGACTGGCTTAAGTGCTTTAAGTGTTTTCAGTCCCGTTAAGACCAACAAACACCACCAAAGGAGACACAAAGTAATCCCTCTTCCTCTCTTTTCTTTCATTTCCCTTTAGCTCTTCATCATACATTGAAGCACATTCAGACAGGCCAGAACAAGAGCCGTGGGCATCAAATCTGTGAGCACCAGGTTATGCGCCTGACTGACCTCTGTGTCTGACCCGGTGAGACTGTTCAGACTGGCCCCAGTGTTCTCAGGCACATTAAGCCATTAGCACCCCATCCAAGAAAAACAAACTGCCTAAAGGAGACTGAAATCCCCTGCTTTACTACTGTACCTTTCTCTTCCTTTTCCAATCCCTAACTTTCACCTTTTTTCCACCTTCATAAACTATTTGCTTTTTCCATTTCTTTTCCTCTTTAACTAGTTTGCTTGGGGATCTTAGCTTTATGCCACCTCATCCCTTTATATTGTCTTGTTTGATGATATACTTGTCTCTTCATGTATTCTTAAGGGAATGAAGGCTAATATATTTAAAAACTTAACATAAATATACATACCAAGAGACAGTTATCTGAGATAAGAAAAAAATAAGCTTTACAGAACTCCATTGTCAAAACATTTTTATCCATCTTTTTTGTGCATTGCCCTTTAAAATCTTATACAAAACGTCATACTTAAGGATAAGCCGAAAGAGCCTTCAACAGCCTTTCTAATCAAATAAATATTACATGATTTATTCTAACCATGTTTGTCTGTAATAAAAGTAAATAAAGGAACGGAAAACTTCTACTTCACCTGCTGGCGTTTCTGCTAAATTTGTGTTCACTGTTACGGTTTGTAATCCGGCCAAAATCTAATCACAGAAGGTGCCTCACTACTGCTGAGAGTGATCTTGACACTGTTCAGAGAGTCGTACTGTGTGTTCATGCCAGGGGCAGCTCACTCTCTCTGTCAGGGTTCAGGTTAAAGTACTTGACGGCTCAGGTTAAACTGATGACGGACTTTGATGAAAAGGTTAGAGGTAATGAGGGGTGAAGATGGGGATCAATACCACACAAGGAGCAAGAGCCATGAGTGTGTTTCTCTTTCCAGTTCTCCCCATATGCAGATAATATCAAAACCAAAACAAATGACAGGAAAACAAATATTAATGATAATATTTTGGCTCTTACCGTGGAATTACAGTGTGTGTATGATCTAAGTGTGAGATGTTAAACAATGACCACATAGTCTTTGTAGGCGAGGATTATGTCAGGTCACATAAAATGTGCCTGTTGAAAATCATAAACGCATTAATATTGCTATCATGCTAGCATGCTGACATGTAGGTACCAAACTAAACTGGATAACAGAGCAGAATTTGTGACAATAAACTACAAGAAAATGTTCCGGCTGACTGGAGAAATATGGTTGCCTTCAAAATTATTTGCACCTTGAGGAAAGATGTGGACAAAGTCCGTAAAATAACATGTTGCTATAGAAATGGTTAAGCCACAGATCGTTCTTGGTTTGTGTTATACCAATATATATATATATATATATATATAAGTCTTATTTAAGCCTTACTGATCACAGGAGAGTAGCTATATATTCCTGAAACTTAATAAAGATCAATAAGTAACTCAGCATGTTATTTAGTTATTCCCATTTTCAACAATAACCAGGAGAAACACAGCTTTTTGTCAATTCACATGTATAACTCAAGTCATGGATTACGAATTAAAAGTACCTAGATATTGCCATCAACCTAAAAATAATAAAGCACAATATATATTTATTTAATATAATGGCGTAAATACCTTTAGCACCTATGATTTTGTTGAAAACACTTATTTCTGAACAAATTAAGCTAAATTAAAGGTTGGGTTTTCGAAAATTGTTATTGTATAGTGACGTTGCTGTGATAACACATTTATTTGTTTGAAGCGTTTCAGACATTTGACAACTGCTGTGGTTGTTGTAGACATATATTTAATGAAACTTTATTATGCTCTTCTATCTTCATTGTTTCAATTAACCTTTTATTTCTTCAGACAATTAAAGTATGTGTCATTCCAGTGTTGTAAATGGAAATACAGGAAGACGATGAGAGAAATAACAAAAGGGTCATTAGAGCAGGAAAAATTAAAGACATTTTAGAAGGAATGAATGAAAGAAATAATCTGCAAAAGGAAAAGATTAAATGAAATGGCAAGAAAATAAGTGAAGAGAAGGAGGGAGCAGGACTTACGAGTGGGAACGGGAGGCAGAACAAAGGAGGTAGTGTGTTGAACAGGGGATTGAGCTGCCATCTGAGACGAATAAAAACTGGAATAACAATAAAAGTCAGAGGGCGCTACTTCCCCTACTCTTTACACACATCGTTCACCACATGTAGGTTTGTGCTCACACATGTATCAATGACGTTTTACCTTTTTTTTGTTACGTTTTATTCATTTTGGTAACTCAAATTCACACCTATTATGAAGGTTTGTAAACATGTGGACAGATTCTAACCAGAGGAATTAAACACAAAGTATGTTCACACAGCCAACAGCTCTACGAAAAGAGAACAGAGTTACACTGACCCTTGATTTTACTCATGTAGCTTGTGTGTTTATATGTTTGGAGGAAATCTTTATCAAAAACTGCATTCCTTTAAACAGGAAAATGATCAACGGAGAGAAAGAGAGACTGTAAAAGAAAAAAAAACAACAAAAAAAACTAATGAAAACCAGACTGAGAAGGTGTCACAGCAGCACTGTTATAATATTGCTTGTTGCTGGCTGGTGTTTCTCTAAATTGCCAACAGATTTTCACATAACATCCATTACTTTGTCACAACTACTTCGATAACTAGTGTCCAGCAAAAGCTATCCAATGAGGAATGTGCATTAAAACTTAGAAACAGTTTTACCTCCTGGAACAGATTCAGTTTGACAGTATCCAAGGCAGAATTAAAAAAAAGTAAAAGGATTATGAGAAAAAATGAATAAGTTATTGTTGTATAATATTTCACTAGCAGTTTTAGATTCAACAGTAAATAGAAATGTGATTCTTTTATAGCAGACCTGGGCACTTAACAGCCCACGGGTGCAGCCCTAGTCTTAAGGATTTATTTACTGAGGTCAAAGGTAAAGTGTCTCTGTTTGCAAAGACAAATTGGTATTTTTTAGAGATTATAGCTTGAAAAACATTACCATAAAAAAAATAAAATCAGTTCTCAATATGGCGTTGCACTTTCTGCAACCAGAAGCTAATAAAACACTCAAAAAACCTATGCATAGTTTTTAGTCATGATCACGTGTGTTTTGTAATGAGCCACAAAGACCCTGACAAACATTTTTATTAATGTTGCCCTTTTGTACAATTATTGGCACACTGATGTTTTATAGTATACACTAAGGTTCTAACAAAGACAAAAATAAATAAATAAAACAAGTATTATTCATTCCCCACCTAGATTAAAAATTATTTTTAATTTAATCTGACGAGAAATTAGGTAGTCACCTATATAAAATAATGTAAACGGTGTATTTTAAAAATATATATTTTATCACATTTTTAACAGAGTTCTCATTACTCAATAATAATCTCCATTGGTATTACAACAACTAAACATTTCCTTTAATCACTGAGCAGCTTCTTACATAATAAGGATCAAACCTTTGAGGTTGGAAGACCTCCACGCAATCACCCTAATATGTAGCTCCTTCCTCAATTAGATTTATGTCTGGACTCTGACTGGACTACTTGAAATCAAAAGTTGGTGAAATTAAAATTTACTTTAAAAGTAAATCTGCCAGGGGTATGAATAATGTTGGGCTTAACTATCTAGTTCTGAACAAAATAAAAAAAATTTAAAAAAACTGAAATGGAAAGAATATTTCTATGTCGGAGATCTAAACTAAAAAGATTATCTACAAATCCCAATGTTCTTCTTTAAAGAACAAACAGTCCAAAACATTGGAAACTGTTAATACTTAAGATAAATTGGGATTTTCATTTCAGTCACATCAACCAGTTCTGGTAGACAGTGCTGCTGCTTTGATCTTCCACCAGAAAATGAATTAAAGTGGTTTCCTTCTGTGCAAATAGGCATGTGATAAATGGGTGCACTAATTCTTAATGCACTGATAGATTTAGACTACCACTGGATTAAAACAGGGCTGTATTTCATTTGTCTGATGGTATTAATGTTGGGCAAGCAGAATTAGTGCTTAGGGATGAACAAAGTCTCCAAAGTGGATAAAAGTCGATGGAAAACTTTCTGCAATGCTATACCTGAATGTGTGTTTGTGAATTATGTTCTATGGCCAGAAGCATTTCAATGGTTGATTTCTGTTAGTAAAAATAAAAAAGCACGACAAAAACAAGCAACACTATTTTACTGTAGATATTCGACATTTTCTTAGCTCGCTATAATGACACGTGTCATGTGAATGCATTTAAGCAGCCATGGATAAGCATCTGCAAAAAATTCGATATCCCTGTGAGTGCTTGTGTGTGTAATTGTTCTTCCTTGAATGTATGCCTTTCAGAGGCTTCTGGGTTTGACCAGTTTGAATGCTACCTAAACTCATATAAACAAAGCATCTCTTTGGTGGTGTAAATGTGACGGGATAATGACTCGTACCCTCTGATCTTCCATATAAACAGTGAAACTTGAAGAGCTGGTGCCAAAACAGAAAAGCTTAGAGCAACTAAACCCACCAGAAACATCCACCAGTTTTCCCTTCATGGAATGTTTTTTTGGGGGAATTTATTTTTGACTTACTTTGAGTTTTGCTGGCAGATCTTTAATTGTTTACTCTAACAAAGAAACCAAGTTTTACTTTAGGTTGCGGATTATATTTGTGTGGCAGCAAACATCTCTTCCACTTGCTCTACACATTGTTACTGTTTCTATGTTTTATGTAGGTTTTCTTATGCTATGGAATATTATTGTCAAAGCTCTTAAAATTCTTAATTTCTCATCTGCCTACTGTAAAAAAAGAGAATATGTGAATAAAATTAAAAAAAGGAAAAAAAAATTACATTACAAATTAAGTATGTTAAAGGAATACATGTAAATGGAAAAAAAACCAAAAAACTAAAATTCATGGGGAATGTACCATGCTGTGCAGCCGGAGCATCATGCTTGCATTAACAGCTGGAGAGGTCATGTACAGCATATGCACAGATAAGAATCGACTGTGGTAAGATGCTTTTCATTTCTGAATGCATGGATCATGAATCATAGGTAAGCAGTGGTCACTTTGAGTCAGGACTTAGAATAAATGGATGGTCCTCCAACCGACTGCGAATGCTTCTCACATCTTGAAATCATAAATTCACAATCCACTCTGGTCCTTCTCAAAGAGCTTGGTGTCTGCTCCTCTGTGATGGATGAGGGTTTCAGCGCACGTCAGGAGCAGTTTTGGAATTACAATAAAAGGGGAATTTTCTGTTAGTAATCCAGCTTTTATGCCTGAGTACATGGCTTCACAAAATAGCTGCCAACATGGTTCACTGTGTTAGTATAACCTGTGGACTTTCACTTGACATGTGACCTCATAATCTTGAGTGAGATTTACTCTTTCATTATGACAAGTGTGCAGATTAAAAGAGAACAAGCTAAGATCGATAAGGTAACACCATTTTATTCAAAGCTTCAGTCCAGATAAATCTACTGTGGCCAGGATGTGTTTGTACAAACCAAGCAAGGAGCAGATTATTCATGCTTGGCTGCTTTTTCCTATTTTAGGGAGTTGCTACATTTGGTTTATTATTTCTTAGGAGGAGTCACTGGTGTAAATTTGTTTTAACAGACAACAAAACCTCCTGACACACAGAGCACCAGTATGTCATCACTTATGACATATCTTTCTCTCCATGGAAAGATGATTCTCCTTATATAGGTTTTATTGATGCACTGCCATAAAAACAATGTTCTACTGAGTTAATTCAAGATTTAAAAATATGACTGAAGACAAATTACAGGGTTTTTCTATAGTTTATAGAGGTGTTTATTAGTAGCAGTGAGGCTTGGGTCTGACTCATTAAAAAGCAAGCAGCTCCAGCTTCATAATCATTTATTGCAAAGACAATCAGAAGTTTAAATTATTACTGAAACTATACAATTTTTGTGAAACCATGAAATCAGGTGCAACGTTCATTTCAGAATAGTCAAATGTACAAATGAGCTGAGAAGGAGTCAAATTACATTACTTTATGAATTAAATTAGAATAGTTGAAGAAATGGCCTTTTGCTAGTTGTTACATAAAGTAACATTTAATTTTAATGACGGCAAGACATCAAAGTTAATTGTTTGCACCAAGTACTCCAAATTATCACATGGTTTTACAGAATGGTTTAATTGCAGTAAATAATGGTTCAGGGTGTCCAATAGTGTCTAGAACTATGTTTCCATTACAAATGTGCACAAAACTTTGTCAATCTTCTGCTAATGTAAAAAAAACAAAAAAAACAACTTTGCAATTGTAGAGTTTCCATTAAATAAGAATTGCAACTAAAATTGCAGGTGAATACGTTTGTTCATGCAAAAAATCATTAAAAAACATCCATAATCCTCCGACCACTTCCTGTCATCTTTGTCTTTTCCACCAACAGTAACGTCTGGTTGTTGACCACATGACTTGTGTGGTGCAATAAAGATGTTTCCATTGCAGTTTTGCCAACTTCACTCATTTCGATACGGCCAAAAAACCACAGGCTTTTCAAAGTTACAGTGTTTTCAATAAGCTAATTGATTTTTGTAATTCCAATTTGCTCATTTATATGATCGATGGAAATACAGGTTAGAATCCACCAGGACTTTTCAGGATTGTACGGTCACCAGTCCAGGACTAGCTCCAAGTTTGCAGCAGGTGGGTGACATTGACGGAAATGCTTTTGTACAATGTTCACTTCTGACCACAAAAAATAAAAAAAATATCAGGAACAGACAGAAATTTTGCAGGAAGTCCAAGTTTTAACTGCAGAAGATTGTCCTATTAATCTTTTGATTGTTTGGGAGATCTGGAAAATCACTTGGTGAAGGAAAGGTGAGCATTAAAGACGTTTGTGGAAACAGTGAAGCATTGTGATGCAATCCATGTGTTGGGTGTGCGTCTCTTCCAAGAGAGTGGGCTTACGACCAGTTCTGACAAGGACTGTGCACTGAATAAAGATTGAAACATTCTCCAAGAGCAACATCTTCCAGGTAGCATGTGTAGGTGATCTGTGTGCTTTAAGGCAAAAGTAATAAGTGGATAAAAAATAAATAAATCAGAACACGTTTTTGACCCAAATCCTATGCTAAATCCATAGGGTTCATTGAGAACCAAGAAAACTGATCAGCTCCAAGGTACAATAAAACATAAATGAGTTACTATCAGTCATGATTTGTCCAGAAATTTAAGTCTACAGTAAAATGGTAGACCAGAGTATAAAGGTTCAGAAAAAGGTCAACACTGTAAGTATTTAACTGTTTGCATGAACATGTTGTATTTGCTAATTAAGACCTCCGAAAAGTGTTGAATATTTTGCATATCAGCATTCAACATGTGGAAACACAAACAACAACAAAGAAACCAACAATTGTAAAATGTGTGCAACATCTGAAGCTGCTCCCAGTGTATGCTGAGTACCTCACTGGAGCAGAAAAAGCTCCCCTAGACTTTCATGATGTGGAACATGTTTGTAGCTGCTAAGGTAGAAACGATTTAGAATTAGATTTTCTTATAAGGACTACATTACAAAAAGCTAGAATAGCTTCCGCAATTACACATATAAAAACTAAGTAAAAAAAATGGCAATGAGATGCAGTTAAAGCAGACTCCAATCACTGTGTTACGACATCGCTAATGTTGTTTTAATGAGCTGACAGTACTGGTGTTTAGGGTTAAAAGGTTGAGTGCATAAATAGTCTGGGTGATTCACTTCAACATTAGTGCTGCCTGGAAGAGACCAGCAGTAGAAGACATGGTGTAAACACTGATAAGAGCCAGACAAATAAAAGTTAGCACACTCCTCTTATTCACACAGGCGGGTGTGTGTGGAGCAAAATGTGAAGTAGGACGAGATGTTCAATACATAAAACACATGAAGCAGAGCCTGAGAGGACCCATGGAAGAGCATAAATGATGGACGACAGATGAAGAAAGATCTTGCACAAAACCAGATGCATAAAGCTGTGGATTATTTCCCTAAAAAAGAAGAAAGTGCACAGTACTGTATTGTATAGGTCCTTAAATCCAAACAGAGTATTATTTGAAGTTTCCTCAGTTCAAAGAACTCCACAAGCAGCATTAACAAGAAACATCCAAACAGCTGAAATGTGTGTTGCTTTTATTTAAAATCATTCATCTGTTAAAAGTTTACTTTTTTCTGCAATATCCATGTATTATTTATCACACCCTTAAACTCCAGCTAAATCTGAGGAAATAAGAAACAGGCAGAACAAATACACAGGAAATTAATGAAAATTAATCAGAAATCAACCATTCATCACATATATTTGAGCAAGTCACCCTAGCAAAGACAGCCATAAATCCTGCACAAACACACACAAACACACACATGCATTCACACACAAACAAAAATAAGAAGAGCAGTTTACTAACCCATTGGTTCCAAAACAAACTGGTCCTGAGTGACAGCCAGGGGGGGCTGGACACAAATGGACAGCTTAGCAGACTGTAGCACAGAGTTGGCCTTCACCTTCACCTGCAGAAAGACAACATCAAAAGGTTAACCTAGAAAGACATGTTTTATTTTTTCTGATGCCAGCAGGCTGGAGGTGTCTTAAAGCAATCATTAAGAAATCATTATGCTAAATCTTTTTTTCTTTCTCCATCTGTGTTTGAATGTTTTAAAGGTTGGTCTTAAATAACTCTGCAGCTACTCCTTCATTGTATTTTACTTGCTGCAACAAACCAAATACAACAAATCAGCACAAATATTTCAGATTACCTGTTGGCAGAGGGATAAGGGGATAATTATTAGGGTTTGTGCACCTTAAATAGTTGATGAGTCAACCATAAACTCTTAATTAAGGTATACATACTCCTCTGACATCACCAGTCAGACACTAAAAGCTTGGCTGAAAATCAGATATTCAACCAACAATACAATGATCCAAAACACAGCAGCAAATCTACCATGGAACAGCTGAAAAAGAAAAGCATCAAAGTTTTGCAATGGCATAGTCAAAGTCCAAATCTCAACCCAATTTAAGACACTGTGATGGGACCGTAAGAGATATGTGCAGAGACTAATTAGACACTTTGTCTTTATGACAGTATGTAGACAAAGAAACAAAAAAATAATTTACCTGTACAGTAACTGAGGGTACAGGCAGACCATCAATGTCTTGGATTAGAGCTTGCTGTAAAAGAACGAATTAATACATTTAAGCTTCTGCATGTAAATCTTTATGATCTAAATATCTGCCAATCAGTTCATGAAGAACATCTGAGCTTGTGTGTTTACCGATGGTGTGTCGAGGCATGAAGACACAGTCGCCTTGACAGACAGATCATCCACAGCATCAGATTTGGGGAGTATATCTATGAAAAAAGGCATGTATTTAAAAAGCTGGAACAAGTGTCTTAAATAAACACTTGTTTTAGTGTTTGTTTAAACACTAAATACCTTGCATTTGCAAAAATGCAAGGTATTAAATTAAGAAAGAGAAATATTTTTTGAGAAAACATTGGCAGTTTCGGGTGAAACCAGATATTTACATACACTGTTTAAAAATAAACACAAAGTGTAAAAGTCGGTTGTTCAGAGTATCGTAAGCATACAAAAGAAATGCTGAGTGAAAGGAAAACGCATGTAAGAAAAATAGTACAGAAGCGACTACCTGCAGTCTTAAGAGAAATGCTGAGCAACACTTATTTAGTAGTTTCACAAATTATGGAAGCCTCCAGACTGTGCAGGTTGGCTTTTGCGATTGGTGAAAAACCTAAAATTTCCACATTAAAATCCCACTTTCTGTTAATTGTTTCCACACATAAACCTAACCATTCTATTGTCACCTTTGTGTGCACAACTAGTATGTTCAAAAGATTTTTTTCTGTTCTTTGTTTTTATGACACAACACAAGAAACGTATAAAGTCCAAGTCCTGTGGTAGTAGGGATCTAAAAATGTCTTTCAGAATGGCAGTACTTGGAAATCTTTATATTTACTCCAGTGGTACTTTGCATAAAAAAGATTAAAAACCACTGCCATAGTAATGTTAGTATATATAAACTTCTGAAGAAATGAATTTGAAGACAGTTGAAGGAAGAGGAAAATGAATGAAACTGCTATGTGGGCCAAACTTTAAATCCTAGTTATTGTACAGTAGAATCCATGAAATTGAGACTCCAGTTTCGTCAGGAAGTGGCTTCAGCATTTCAGAGCTCTTTTTCTAGTATCCTCTCACCTTGAGTCCTTGTAGCCTCTCTGATGAACTTCTGCAGTTTCTTCATCTCAGCATCAATCTGCTCATAATCAGCCTCCCTGGCATCTACTTTTGGAGTTGAGAAAAAGGAGGGGTCTGTACCCATGTAAGAGCACAAAAGATGTCCGTCTGAGCTCAGACTGACCACAACACCCTTAAGCTCCCTGAGGAAAAAAAAAGAGGACAGGGTTAACTCTGTAACTGCTGCCATCTGCTGAGAACCTGTGCTTCACATTTTCTTTGTAGTTCAACTCTATTCCTTAAGGACAACAGAAGGGGAAGCTCAGTGCCGGCTTTTTAATGTGGAAATACATGATAGGATGGAGAGTATGAAGAAATGCAGAGTGATCCAATAATGCTTAAACGGTGAAGTAACTTGTTGCAGATGTGTTTATGTGATTTCTGGTGCAGTTCAGTGAGGAGGTAACACATTCATCCGCACACAAATACACATAAACACACACGAGACAGCCGGCTGCACACCTGCACAGGAAAGTGTCTGAGGGAGCACTAAGCTTTCACTTTAACTGCCGCAGGAAGGAATTGATGTTTACAGAGGCAGGACAAAGATTTGCAAAAACACACACATCTCCAAGAGCTGTCATTTTTACTAAAATAAGAAAAATGCAGTAGACACAACAATTTTTTTAAAACATTGTTTTTGCTATTTTTATGAAAATAACTGTGGATCCTGCATAAATGGACACATGAAAAAGAAATCAAGACAACTGCCAGGATACAGGCCATTTGTCAACAGAACATTTTTTATACTGAAAAGATTAAGTGAATTTTTACAGATTATGGCATAAAGAATCGCCCTCATTATGTTGATGGTTCACAATGACTGGTGGAGTGGTGTCAAGCCACTGTGTGCCAGACTTGCAGATTCAGCACTATGATCTGCAAATTAAACAGCCTCAGCATTTAGTACAACCTAATATTACTATTCACTAATATTCTAGTTTGATCCAGCTCTGTGGTCACCCTCACTGCTCTGATCCTGAATCTGGACATCAAAATGTTATCATGAGGAGAACCTATTTTACTTATTTGGCAGAAGTTTCATACTCATAGGTTCTCATAAGCCAGCAGGGGTCTGAAACCTTTATAATCCTAAGAGCCATGTTTGTGTTCAGTCCCACTAAATAAAACTTTAGAGTTGCAAATGTTATATGACCTTAAAAAAAATCACACACAAAAAAGAAGACTACCTGAAATCGTTGATCAATTTCTTCTTCAGAATTTTTTTTCTTTAATTTTTAAACAAACCCGTTTTATTTTTGTTTTAGGTTTTTGCAGAAAGGAGATGTAAAAGTTTTATGCTATTGCAATTTGAATTTATGGAAAATAAATCGTCAGACATAACTTAGTGGCACACAACTGTCAGGCATAATATTATGACCAGCTGTCTAATAGTGTGTTTAGTAGCCCTTTCCTAGCTAAAAAACCCTAACCTAGAAGTGTAGTGTCAAAGAAATTAATGATCATGATAAGTTGTTATTCTCTGAGGGACATTTTATGAATTGTTAGGTATGTTGTTAGATTTGCTAAAGTGAATGTCTGTGGACAGTTTAGAATGGAAAAAATGAGACCAATCGGGAGACTTGCTTTGCTTCAGTGTGTCCCTGAAGCAAAGCAAGAAGAAATTTTGGAACCCTACAGTAAATCTACGGTGAGCTGCTGGGGTGTGTGTTTGTTTTGCATGGTTTGCTGTGTATTTGTGTAACTCTCCCACACTCCTCCATGTCCCACAGACACACCGAACGACCCGTTGACTATCAAAAGCTTAAAAACAACACAGCCTCAAACTAAACCAAACAGCTACCCAGACACACACTATCTCCTACATCTAAACCACACATGCGCAAACACTGGATCAGAGACCACATCATTTTTCAACTGTGTTTGCGCTTTACGTTGTAATTGTATCAAATTGCAGCTTGATTGTAGTTGTTTGGAAAAAGACAAAGGATTGGCTCTGACTGGTCCCTCCTCACTATGCTATGATTGGCCAGCTGGAACACATTGCAGGGTTATTTCCTGCCAAATGTCTGACACCGGATTTTACAAGCTGATAACTGAATCAGCGTACCTGTTGCATGTTTATTAGTGCTCGTGAATATTTACGGCTACATCCAGAAAAATGCATACACTTTGTATAGAAATAATCCTTCAATTTTAAGGAGATTTGGTAGACTTTAGATTACATTTTTTGCTCATTTATTTAAAACTAAACTGATTTTTACCTCCCTTGAGATCTTCTTTGTTACATATGGTGGCAAGATAAACTTACAAATTTAGTCTTGTTTATCTGAAAATATGAACAACTTTTTCTTTGTATTTATCTGACAGAAGAAATGGAAATGTGTGGAAATGTTTAGTCAAGGAGTTGTTTCCATTAACAATTTTTAGACTCACAAAATTAAAACCCAAAACCCTATTGGATGACAGGTTGTTTTGTCTTTCCTATTTTGAATAGTGGCTCAGAGGAATGGGTCTCTTTGTCATTCAGACAATAAAATAAACATGTTATTGCCTAAAATGCAAAAATGTAGAATTCATGTAGTGCAATGACTCAAAACACCTAAACATTCAGCTTAAGAACTAAACTTTCATTCAAATTATGATTTGAATGAAATCATAATATGATTTCATTCAACTTTTACCAGTTTTTCTGTATAATATTATCCTACTGTGATAAAAGATCAATTTACTTCAGGGATTTTTACCTGTGTGTGACAGTACTATTTACTAGATGACAATAAGATTTAAATCAAATAAAAATTCAAAAATACTTCATTTATCCCAAAGGGACATTGAATGCGGTCAATTTCCCTTTGACCGCAAAGGGTCAATTGACTGTGACTAAAGACTGTTGATGTATGGCAATCTCATGAATACATGCCAACAGTTCAATTTCCAATTAGTAGGAATGATATTCCCCATAAACATGTCCTGAATGACTCCATCAGTTTTTGGCCAAAACTGTTAATTCACCTAATTTACTTTGGCTACTACTCTTTAAACCTCTTTTTGGCTTCTTTTTAAACTACTGAGATTTGGGGTCATAATATTTGAGCGCTTGAGATCCTAATCAGCTTCTCCAAGATGTAAAAATAATACCTTATTGCCACAGTCACATCATAAGACTTGCCAAAAATTTAAACATTTGAGCAAAAATTATTCCACCTGCACAGCATCAACGACACTTTGCCAAAATATTACGAACAAAAGTCAACTAAAAGAACAAATCTAAGATAACATACAGCAACTCCAACATCCTGCCACCATGAGCCGCACAATTGTAGAATACAAGATACGGTCTACATGGATGAGTATTGCTCTGTGCATCACACATCAGTCCCAGATGTGCTGTTTTACTGGAGGGGGAACTCACGGGAGATTGGCGACACGAACAGCCACGGGGACAAGGGGAAGCTGGGCTGCCCACTTCAGCGTGACGTCCTGGTAGACCAGCAGCATGTTGTTGTGGTTACCAAGCAGCAGGTTTGTGGTGCCATCTTTCACTAAATAATAATAACAGACAAAGGAGATTAGGCAGAAAATCTGTCACTTTCAAACATTTTGCAGCAACAAAAAAGTTGCTGCATAACACAAATTCTTAAGTCAATTAAGTAGGTATTTTTTCTGTAAGTTAAAAAAAAAAAACTATCTCTTTGGTGCATTTATTCACTTTGGTGTCTTGTGGTTAAAAAGTCAGCATCAGTTTCATAGGAGCACAAATTTGAGGTTTTTGTCTCTCATTCTTAGTTACATGAAACAGTGGCACATATTCACAAATCTAACAACCATGGACAAAAATAACAAATTCCTGTGGTGGGTGGCACTGCCCTTCAGGATGAGTGCAGCTTGAACTCTCCGTAACAGGAAAATCATCTCTTTACACTTCACATATGGTTTGAATAAGAGATGCTGTCATCAAGATCTTTCATTCAGACACAAACTCTCTTCTTATAGGTGTACTGTAAATAAAGCTTAGGCACTTTCTCTTGTGAACCAAGGCTAGAAACATGAAATATAAATACTGCCTGTGTATCAACTCAGGCACCATCCAGTCAACCCACCTATGGTGCAGTTACCACCTAGTGAGATCTGAGGTGACGGCCACACGCAAAACAAAGCTCACAGAAGTTATAATATAGTAACAGCGGTCAGCAGGGTATTACAGTGCTGGGGTCAAAATGATAGAGTGTATGTTGATGCCACATCAAAGCAAACACACCTTATATCTCAGCAGACTCCTAAAAATGACAGTTTAATTATAGAAGGAGGAGTGTGAATTATGGTGTTTTTAACCTTTTGTTCAATCCTGTCTTCTCCATTGTCTCCATAGTAAAGCCAGTAGATTTTCATTGTTGCTGCTTGATTTTCATTGTTGCAACATGTTTCTGAGCTAATTTTCTTCTCAATCTATGTATATATAATTACTTTACTGCTTGACATTAGGGCTGGAACTAACAGTTACTTTAGTATTTGGTTATTCTTTCGATTAATTTGACGATTAGTCAGATGGAAAAAAAATGGAACATTTTGCAGATGTTTCATTTAAGTCTTTTTTATACAAGTAGGCATGCATTATAAGATGCAAATAAGCAATTCACTTTCTTTTTGAATAAGAAAATAAACATTTTATTGCCTAAAATGCAAAAACGTAGCATTACTGTAGTGTACATGCTGGTTATTTGATGCATCTGCAAATAATACTTCTAACATCAACATGCGAAAATTGTCCTCCTTTTAGAAAATGGTCTATATGCTGCAGTTAACAATTAATAAATTACTAAATTAGTGGAATTTTTGAATAATAGATTTATAATGATTAATCTGATTAATCGTTGCAGTCCTACTTGACATTTTATAAACCTGATGAAGAATAAGGATATAAGGAAATGATGAGCAAAAGGGTAGAATGCTCAAGCCATTAAAACACAATGTTCAGCTGTAGAAAGGGGAATGCAAAAGGTTATAAAAATTCTCTGTCTAATACATATATTTTTCTGAATGATAGAAATATGATCTCACTACTTTCCTTGGCATGATTACAGGTTTGCATGCACATAGTGTTTAGTGACAAATTAAAGTTATTCCCTCTGGAACTCCACCCATTAATTCAAAATAATTTTTGATGCGGTCAAGGTTTGTCAAACACATCAGTTACAAATTTCCCCAAAGTGATTTAGCTTAAATGGAAACTGAAGGCCGCTGCAGATGACTTACATCATTTCATAACAATAAAATGACCAAATAATAATGCTTGTATTTGAATAGATCTGTCATCTGTTTATTGCATTCTTACAGTTAGAAGTCACCATTATTTATCATAGAGGTGAAGAAATCTCATATTGGAAATGAGGCCAAAACAATTACAAAATAAAAGAAAGAAAGGAAGAAAGAAACAGACGGACAGAAAAAAAGATGGATGGAGGGGGACAGTTGATAAGGGTAAGAGATTTGATCCAGCTGAGGCAGATGTGAGGCCTGAGGCCAGAAGGAAAGCATTAAAAAGAATCTGCAACAGATCGCTGTTGTCTACACTCCTTACACAACACAAAAACTATGAGCAAATGTTTAAGACAGTGTGACTGTTTGATTTGCTACTGAATATTTGGTGGCAGCTCAAGTAGACACACTGTTAATATCCACCTGCTGAAAATATTTAATCGAGTTATTGTTGACAATACAAATTCCAGCCATGTGGAAATCTTCCCAACAAAGTCAATAAATATCACAGTCCAAAGCATCTTGTGAGGTAAAAGCAAACAAAGAGTCTGGCAATGAAACTCTTCTGTTCAGAAGAGAAAAGCTGTAGTTTCTGTGCCAATTTCTCTCCAGCTTACCTGAGATATAGGGTAGGAAACAGCTGGGATTAAATTCTAGTTTCTTCATGAAGCGTATCTGTCCGTTATCACGAAGACAGAAGAGGTTCCTCTCGCCCAGCACAAGGATGGAGGACGAGGAATGGGAGAATGAGGGTACTGATATGTCCAGGGCCTGTTCTCCCAGGACAAATGTCCAGTCAGGCTGCAGAGAGACACACAAAATTAAAGCAGACCATTAGAATTAATATTGTACTATTCTTCAACTTTAAATTACTGTAAATTATAAATAATCACTACTTGAACAAGCCTTCAAAAAGCTTGAACGACTTGCATCATTTGTGTTACATATTGCGACTATGAGACACAAACAAGATAACTTACACAGGATCTATATGACTGAAGCATAATTTCACATACTTCTGCACTACATATACTTTTAATCAAATGCATGTGGTTAATAGTTAAGCAACCAAGAGGTAATAACAGATAAAGCTGTCATCAACTTCAACAATTAAAGAAATCGAGGATATAATGGTCAAATTTAAAGAGCAACAAAAACCAGGATAGCAGATCAATTGCACTTGGGTATATTTATGCTAAACATATCATGTTCAGTGGACATATGAGAAGATATAGATACCTTTTTACTCTACATTGTTAAGATGCAGACTGCTACAACGAACAATTCTGTTAAGCAAAGTGTATAAAACTTTCTATTTAGATATCAAATGTGCAGAAAATGCATTTAAGGTTAATTTTTTGTTGTTGTTTTTTTAGCAGAGACTCAAAAATGTTGCTATTCATATGTGTTGACAATCAACCAAGCTCACCCTGGACTTCTGTCTATCTGTATCTGAATTTAAGACTCACCGTCAGCCTCTTGCCCCCAGTTTTAGGGAGTAAATCAGAATCCTGTCGACTCTCTGCATCTGTAGCAACGGCCAGAGTCTCATACCTGAGAGTCAAAATGAAACAAACAGTTACTGACAGAAACAGTGATACCATTTCTAAAATCCTGTTCAAGTACTGTCAGAGTGATTTTCTGTTTTTCTCAGCTGCTCTTTTGTATCAATCTAACATTTTAATCATAATATGGTAAAATCAACACAGGTTATCCAGCACTGCATTTAAATTTTCAGTTTTACCTTTTATTGTAGCTTTGCTTTCCTACTTCTAACTTGGATTTTAATTCCAGCTAACATTCTCCTTTCACTGTTGGTTAATATTCAAATGTTAAATATCATAAAGCATGTTTAAAAATATTTCCCCCTTCTTCACAGCCTCTCTTAAATCAGTCAACACTGTAATGACCCACCTTTTTCAGGAAATGGCAGTCAATCAGTTTTAGTCAGTGAACAGTATACACCTGGCAAAAAATTAAGTGGTCAAGCTGATCTGTGGTCAGTTGACTTTGGCATTTGTAGTGTTAGCCGTTTTCCAGTAAGAGGCTGGCAGACGAAGCAGCTTGGCGGGAATATATCTTTCTTCACCGACACGTGAATGAACAGCGCTCTAAACGTAACCCAGTATGACTCCGAACCACAGACCAAACACTAAATACCTGCTGACCTAGCCACTCTGTGTTATCATACTGAAAAATATCTTTGGACCATAAAACTGGTATTAATCGAAGCAGACAGGTTTAAAACCCATCTTATATAACAGCAGTCTTGCTCTATAAAGGCATCCAGTGCATCACCTCATGGGCTCTGCATGTTTTACTTTTTTTTATTTTTTTTTATTTTAGTGATATATTATGAGCATATCGTAATATCATAAGGATTTTATGACAATATTACAAGATAACACTGAGAGTTCTCCCATACAACAAAAATTACAACAAAATTCCAATGCTGCCTCCAATGCTGACAGTTTTTTCTCATCAAAGTGAAAGCATAAATACAAAAGTTCACTCTGAATTTATGACCAGTATTTGTGGTCAGGAGGAACCTGTATTTCTCTCGAACCAAACTGGATCAATGTTTCAGCAGTATCCACAAGTTCCTTGATAATCAAATTTTATAACTGGATTTTAGAAAAACACATTGAGAAACATGTATAAAACTTTATTCCTTTTTCACAAGGGTCAAATGTAATAAAAAAAGAAATCCTAAAGTTAGATTTTTGCAGTAAAACACATGATTTATTGTTTCTACTCATCCATTCAGTAGCGGCCTCTGCTTAGCCTCTGCAACGACCAGCAGGAAACTAATGAGCTTTATGGATGACTGCCAGTAAAGAAACATTTTCAACATGCTGTGAGCACTACTTGGAGAAAAAAAAATCTAAAATATATAAAATGTGTCAGGGCAGGCATTCGAGATGTTTACAGAAAGGCTTAGTGAATTCACAGGCATACCACTGTATGAGTGACTGAATTATATTCCGCATAACACTAAACATGTATACTTGTTTGATACATATAGAGACTGGTAATTTCCTCAGCTTAGTCCACTTTGATTTTATTAAATGATAATTTGACTTTAAAATCAAAGTAATGCGCTTTAAAAAGCAGAAAATTTTATTTCCCAACAAATTTATTTGCAATCTAATAGCCATTAGCTTTATTCCACTATAGTGCCATTATTTTTCATAATCAATCAGTCAAGTTTATTTGTATAGCACATTTGCAACAAGGCAATTCAAAGTGCTTTACATTATAAAAATACAAAATTACAAAGTCATATTAGACACTACCCATTCAACAATTTAGAAAATCAGTAAACTTTACATTTTATGAAGTGCCATCATTATATGACAAACTGTTGGTCAGTGTTTCACTTATTATGGTTTAAGTCTTTTAAAGCAAATTTGAAATGCAGTGGAGAGAAAAAACTGTGTTCATCTATAGCAGTATGTATTTTTATTCAGTGGGATCAGGTTTAATTTGGGATTTTATGTCTTAAACCAGCAAGCAAACTAAGCTTGTGTGCTTACAAATACAGGTTTGTGTATGTTTCTGTTCTGATCTGCTCAGTGATGTTTTACAGTAAAAATAAATGACTTCACGGAAGGCAAAGCTTATAATATTAGCCATGACTTTCTCTATTACAAGAATATTTGAGTAGTTATGAAATTGTTTAACCTCAATGTTTAAGATGGCAAATATTTGTCAGTTACAGGTCATTTCTGTATATAAAGAAGTGGATTTATTCACTAATTAGATTTCCAGAAAAAAACTGTTGCCAGCAGATGCATCACAGTTGTTTTTTTTAGAATAAACCTACTTGTAGCCTTCAAGCTGCCGTGCAGAAGACACGGTGAGGAAGCTGTCAGTTCTGGGATTGTAGACCAGCGGACCGGGCAGCAGAAAGCCAGGAAGGAACCTGCCAAAAGAGTAGCTGTCCTGCTCAAAGAACATCAACATCCCATCCATAGACTGGATGCACAAGGAATGGTGACCTGATGGAGAGAGGAGGGAACAACACACAGAAGACGGCTTAAACTCCTACTACAGGAAAAAAAGCAACATAAAATTCAAAGACTAACTTTTGAAAAGTATCAAAAAGGCTGTTTAGTCCAAACTTTTACTGTAAATAACTTCTACCCGGAATATATCACCAGGTCAAAAGCAACACTTTTCTCTATCCTGTACATAAACTCAAAGGAACATTTTGCTTTCACTGCCAACGTTATCATTGAAAGGAAGTATTCAAATTCTTATTGATTTACAAAATTAGGATTTTTTTTTTATTGATTTTTTTTACTTCCTATTTTGAATTTAAAAAGTTTAACTTGTCAAATTCCTCTGAAATATCGGTATCTATGTAGGAGCATTTTCCAAACATGGCAACAGGATTCATATACATTAAACTTTTCATGCTGTGTAACATTACAAACACAAACTTCACTGTACTGTGATAGACCAACACAAAGTATTTATTATGATAAATTGTAAGGAACAATACTTGATTTTTCATTTTTTTTACAAATGAAAGTCTGAAAAGTATGGAGTGCATCTGCACTTAGTAGGGTTACATGATAAATCGGACAGCCGATAAATTGGACCTGATTATTTTTGGGAGATCGCTAATTGGCTGATACTCACATGTGTAAGGTCTACACATTTGCAGTTAATAATAGTCCCCTCACTGTTGCTAACTCAGCGACTTTTTTTGCAATATTCAGCAACATTTCAGAAAAAAAAAAAAAAAAAAAAAAAAAACCTGTATCAGCCAAAACTGGAATCAGCAAGTTAAGCTTTTAAAAGATTGGTAATTGGTGACCGGTCAGAAAACTCCAATCGGTGCACCCCAAGTATTTATCTTCCTTTATTATGATACCACAGTAAAATCCAGTGCTAACAACTGCCTTCAGGAGTTAACTTTGCAGAAAAAACAATTGTGAGATGAGAGAAAATAATGTTTAGATTTATATTCTGTATTGCAGCAGCTGACACAAACCCTGGATGACTGGAGTTGTTCTGTTTTATTTCAGTCCTGTTCTCATTTTGTTCTGTAAGGTGTGCTCCCCCCCTTGGCTGAATCTGATATCTCGATTAACACCTCCACATCCACGCACACACGCAAACACACCTGAGTTTAAGTGTAAACGTGCACACATATGTGTGTGTGTGTTCAATAGGAATGGCAGGATGTTGAATTTACAAAGCCCTAACTCACAAAACACACCGACACGTGCATGGCCATAAAGCAGTGGAGCTACGTGAGCCACAGAACTATAATTAGGCCTCAATGCGCTATTAAAAGTCATACTGCCATCAACTACAGGTCAGGAAGACAACTTCCTACAGCGCAACACCTACACACACACACTTAATATCCATCACCAAGGATTTAGACAGAAGAAAGTTCCACACACACTTACACACCTAACCCATGTAAACAAGTGAGAGTGCGTTAGTGATGAGTTGTCTTTCAGGGTGGCCGTTAACACACACAAGGACATGGCCTTGAAACCGCACCACATGACCACAACAGCAGATATAGGAGGAAGGCATGCATGCTTGAATATTGGTGTATTAGAGGGTGTGTGCATATTTGAAACATTTACAAAATAAATACATGAAGAAAAGAGCATGAAATGTCTGTCTCAAATAACTGCTGGGTGACTACTCCAAATGTGGAAAAATATTGGAAACACGCAGGCCTGAGTTAACTGTAGCGCTGACAGTGTCTGTCATCACTGGGTTTGTGTGTTATTTCTAATCATATTCCGACTGTAATTGTAGCCTCTTACATAAAATCAGATTTATTTGAATAAAAGCAAAAGCCACCCACCTCTTAAATCAGTAAAAGCTATTTTTTTTTAACGGCATTGGAGTTTTGACGCATTCTATTCTTGGGATTGAAAATGTAAAAAAAAACAAAAAAAAAACACTTAATACCAAGAAACAGCATAAATAAAAACCTCTAAATTACATACAGTATTTAAGCTCTAATATGTGGCATTGCTAATATTCAGTTCATACTATTTCTTTCTTAGTGTCTTATGAAACTTTACACATTAAAAAATATACAGTACAATTTGTTTGGAAATGTACTAATTGCGTATTGAAAGTTATTAATATTTTGTTATCTCTAGAGAAAAGCATTTAAATAAAACATTTCATAAAATAAACTTGGAGTTTGATGTGTATTTAGATCGATTTTTTGGGTTGCAGAGGACAAATAATATACACAAACCTGCAAATGAATACTCAAACTCAAATACAGAATAATGTGTGACATGTTGTAAATTCTCATCAAATATTCTCTTTAAACTAGGGCTCAACAATATTGATTGTATCTTTAACCCACATTTTCTCCGCTTTGCTCTTACTTTTCAATCAGCACAAAGCTTATTAACCAAGCTTTATCATCTTTGTAGCGAACACATATTACTTTTATTGTCAATAAATCACAATAGAAAACTAACTATTTAACGAATTAGATATCTTACTGGCAAACAAAGTTTGAATTCATGCTGCCTGAAATATATTACCTTACTAAATAGTACGCCCAACAGTTAGCAACTGATAATCTACATGCTTTAATCCTGATACATTTTATTTAATTGATCTGGTTTAAATATAAACTAAGAACATAATGGGATAATGCTGAATATGATATCCAAAAGAGGAAATACCAAAAGCTTAAAATTAAATGTTACTAGGGTTTTAAAAAAAATCTACATTACTTCAGGGTCTTTTTAAAAAACACCAGATGTGAGCAACAAACCAGAAAAGGTCATAAGGACCTGAGCTGGAAGAGAATTAGATCTTCCTTCAAGACAAGAACCTTACTGATTTATAAGGTGTCTACTGATAAAAAACAGCAAACAACGAAAGAACAACATGTACTCCGCTTGACACAGCCCTATTTTTCAATAAGAGAAATGGTAGAACTTATTGCCATAATATCAAGTGTGCTCATGTACGTAGCATGAGGGCACCAGAACTCAGACACAGTAGAGGAAACAGGCCTGTATTATTAGTATGATTGAAAAGAAATGTTAAAATGAGCCGCCAACAAAGAACAGAGGCTGGCTGCACGCTGCAGAGGGCAGCGCCTCACCTCTGTGTGAGAACATGAGAGTGTGAGAGAAACACACTGTCTGTATATGTCAGAGTGTGTGCCCATGCTTTTTTATTTTTGTGCATGAATGTTTGTGCACGTGAATATATGTGTGTGTGTGTGTGTGCGTTCACCTAAGCTTGAAAAGACCGGTCCGTACTTTGGGGTTTGTGTGTGTGTGTGGCCTGAATATGACCCAAACCCAGAGGCAGCTCAGTCATTAGAGCTGTATTAGTGCAGAGCTGCTATTACAGCGCCTACAGCACTGCTAAATGGCTGCTACTATAGACCACCACACACACACTGACACACTCACGTGTAGCAGCAGACACGTCTTGTAAAAACATTCCCATGCACACCAACTTCAGCGTATTAAGGCACACAGTTTGAACACAATGTCACACAAATTAAATTTATAGGCACCAGGTTTTTCTGGTTGCTCTGTGCACCTTTTCCTGTTCAGTAACCTATCAAAGGAAACCCAACAGTGTCTGTAAGTCACTGAATGTGTTTGTAATTTTAACATTCATTGCCTATGCCCATTTATAGTTATAATTAGAGAGATATTAACCTAATTTGGACAGCATGAGGAATCCGCAGTACCCAGAGAGAACTCATGAATGTAGAAAATAAACCAAGGCAACAGTGCTGCCAACTGTACCACTGTGCAGCCTAATTTAACCAATGTTAGAAACAACAAATAGTTATTCAACCAGTTCTTGTATACTTGTACATGCAATGTCTTTGCTCCATTTCTGAATTTCTGTTAAGAATTTTGCAAACTACTATGATCAACAGAAGAAAAAAAATATAATAATAATGCTAAGAAGACATGTAAAATTATGTTTGTGGAGTTTTGAATTTTAAATTACAGAAGTTAAACTTCTGCTAATGTAAGATTATTCTCCAGCTTAACTATGAGCTCTATGCAGTGGTGGGGGAGAAAAAAGGGAATCCCCCTTCAAGAAGCAATACAACATCCCATTCATTCAAGTCATACAACATTCATTAGAGACTGAACCTCTGAAGTTTCAGTGCCATCTAGTGGAGAAATAACACACAACAGGAAAGAAGAGGAGGGTTTTAATTATGAAAGGGGCAGTGTATTTTTTTTGTTGATCGATTTTGCTTTAAATAACTATCAAAATAAATGTATAGATTCTGAGCTTAGGCCTGAATTTCAGACTCAAAATTATTACTTTAATGGGGTTTATTTGAAAATACAATTTAGATTAATTTACTTGGGTTTAAAGTGCTTGAAATGTGGGCTTCATGCCTGGACAGGAAAATGCACTTCATACATATAAAAGCTTGATTTTGTGCGAGACCTCGGTTGACATATCCAAGACCTGCTCCACAGTGTTGTAATACCAGAAAGTCCATACAGACAAAGTCACATTCATTGGTTTGTGGCATGCACGCTGCACGTGATTTGAGTAAATGCTGAGGTATTGGTTTTAATGAGCCCAGGCTGCTTTTCTATCAATCAAATACACACTTCCACACATGCACACGCACACACCCAGGCTCTCTAAACACAAAGTGAATGACAGGCTCATCATGCCAGGCCACAGTGTCTGGCAGCAGCTCTCTTCACTCTCACACACACACACAGAAACACACACAGAAACACACACACACACACACACACACACACACACACACACACACACACACACACACACCTCGACAA